>NC_046363.1:24295105-24482073 GCF_011125445.2 Fundulus heteroclitus | reverse complement strand
TCGGTTCTGAAACTGCCCGATCCTGTCTGGATCACCTCTGCTCTCTGCCAACAATCCTGCATCAGGTGATACCGTTGTACCGATATATGAAGCATCCCTAAACAAAATTAAGTTTTTTTTTTAAGATGGTCTGGTCAAAGTATTTACTTAAATAGATTTGAGTTGGAGTAGCATGACCTTAAACACACCATTCATGCTCAAAAATTCTCCAACGTGACCAAATTAATACAATTCTGCAAAGAACAGTGCAGTAAAATTCATTTCATTTCATTTTTTTTTTCATTTTTAATTTTATTTATTTGATAACTTTAAAATTCATACACACAACAAGGCAAACACTCCCAAATCAATGCATCTTGAATGAAAAGGAACCCAGAAGAGCAATCTTATGATATCTGCCTTAATTCATTTTACAACAACTCAACATCCATTCTGGTAATTAATCTTTTTTAAAGTATTTACGTCCATATTTTCTCAGTTATTCACACTTGCTGTAATTATAATTTACAGTATTTAAAAATATTCAAAATGTAATATAGTCATAAATATTTTTCCATAATTGGCGTGAACCCTAACTTATACATTCTCATATTTGTTATTTTTAATGCAGTCATCATTCATGACGTTTTAATTTCTTTATTCTATATTCTATATTCCACAAATTAATTGCTTTTATTGTGACGGTCCGTTCCATGAGTTTGGTTTTGAACCAGGGTCTTTAAAAAAATATCTGTCCCTTTCAGATTATACTGACTTTCTCTTTTTCAATATTTTCTTATTGGTTTTATACAAAACCTGGAGAATTTTATAATCTACAAAATCATGCAATTTTATTAACTTACACTTAAGGAAAAGTATCTCGTATTATTAATAGTTTTCAGAGCCCATATGTCTCTTGGACGTCTAGAAGGCTCATTAACAAATGTACTTTAAGGCCAGAGTGAAGAGGCTTATTATCCATGTTACTAATAGTTGGTATGTAAGTTTATAGGGCAATGCAAGGCAAATTTATTTGTATAGCACATTTCAGTACAAGGCCAACGCAAAGTACTTTACATGATTAAAACATAGGAAAATAAAAACAGAATAAAAGCAAGTTAGAATAAAATGTAGAAAAAATTTAACAAAATAAAACATGGGAAAATGGAAACTTAAATCTAAAATCAAATATTAAAAACAGTTGGACTACAAAGTGGAACTAATGATGTTTCAGTAAAACAGTTTAACTAGGGCAGTCAAAGGCAATCCTAAACAAATGTGTTTTTAATCTTGATTTAAAAGAACTGTGTGACACACTTTTGCACTTCAGGGTTGTCAACGTGAAAGTTGAAGTCATAATCATAAAGAGTTGAATTTTCAAAGAAACACCTTTTTACACTTTAGTGAATCACGAAACAGTGTTTCCACTCCTCCACCTTTCCTTTACTGTCTGCTCTCACAGAGAAAATTGTAGTTTGGAGGCGTCGACTCTACCAGAATAGGTGCTTCATTGAATTAATGTAAACATGTTTCTGTTAATAAAGCAACATCTAGATTAGAGTCAGTAATGAAGTCATTGATTAAAGGTGATTTTCCTGACAGAGATCTAATGTTTAATAAGACAGTTTATATGATTTAGTGGTTGATATTGTCTCTGTGGGAGGTTGCATCTGACAATTAATGACTTTCTAAGTATGATTGTTTATTCCTGTTAGTTATCCTTTTAGCTTTCTTATTTCTAACACCTATAATCACAGATATATTACACATATCTTTGACAAAAGGCCCCAGCTGATGCTGGAAACTGTCACGCCTGATAAGATAGCAGCTAAGGCCCGGTGTCTATCACAGAAAAGTCATCTGAAGGTCCTGAGCACAGGCATGTTCCCTGATCCGTGGAGGATCGGGGGCTCTGCTGCCTTTGGAAGATGCTGGTTTAGTCACAGAGCATAATGACTTTGCATTTAACACGTCATAAATGGATGGTATTTGTTAGGATTTTTTTTATCTTTGGATGCACAAAATAGAAGTCTGAATTCTGTTAGGCTAAATAAAGGCCAATGAACGAGTCAAAAAGGGGCTCCCTACAGGTATTTTAGCACTTCTTGTACACTGCTGACTGAAATATTTTGATACAGGTATTTAATATTAAAATAAAAAAGCAATAACAACTCTGACAAACCAAGTATTAGTTGTTGTTTTTTTAAACAAAGTTGTTGCCGATTGTCCTGGTTAAATGTATTAATTCTACTTATGACAGAGCAGAAACCAGAGCTATAATGCACGCACTCACTCACAGAAACACGTATGCACACACATACATGTGAACACAATCTTCATTAATGCTACAGCACCATCCATTATTCAGACAGAGCAGGTGGGGATGGGAGGGGCGGGGCTGAACGGAGAGTGGGTGTGGGGCAATCAAGGGCATTGAAGCACGTGTGTGTGTTGGAAATGATTAAAAAAGGGGAGCAACCCCCCAACACAGAGCAGCACACTCCAGTCTCATGAATGGAAAATTGCAGGACTGGCTGAGGATGAAGGACAAAGAGATGAAGGAGAATAAAACCTCCCTCCTTACTCCCTCTCCCTGTAGACCCTCACACTTCACTTCCATCTGATAAATGAATCGACAAAACACAAACAATAACACATTCAACCAAACTGCATAAAAGGAAAACATTATAATCTACATAAACATCTCATATTACATCTCAGATGTCATATGCTGACCCTAAATTACACAGAGAATTATACTGAGTGGATGTGTTGAGGGGTTGTTGTTTTGGTTTTGGTTTTTTCTGAGGCAACATTTGGCAAGTTTATTAACACAAAGCAATTAAAAGTGCTTTTAATGAAAGAAAATTAAAGAAAAGTACAACAATAACAAGCTAAATTATTAAATTGCTAATTTGCTATTATGGACACACTGGCTCTGTGGCTGTAGGGACTGTGGTCATGTAATTGGTAAATGGCTTGTACTTGTGTAGCGCTTTATCTAGTCCGACGACCCCAAAGTGCTTTACACTAGTCAGTCATTCACGCACACATTCCCACCCTGATGGTGCTGAACTATGTTAGTAGCCACAGCTGCCCTGGGGCGGACTGACAGAGGTGAGGCTGCCATACAACGATGCCAGCAGGCAATTCAGGTGAAGTGTCTCGCCCAAGGACACAAGAACTGAGACGGTCGAAGCAGGGAATGGAACCCGCCAACTACAGGAGGAGCTCCCTAAGTCCGGCGCCACCGTCGCCCCATGTGGTGACACACAGACACAAAGTTGTGTTTCATTAGCTTAGATGTGGTGAGATGTTGTAATACTCCTTACTCTGTGCTGGCGGTGACTTGTTATGAGTAAAATGGTCCGAGAATGGATCCCTGAGGATCCACACACTTTTATTTTTTTATTTATTTCCTTTTTTTATTGACAGATTTTTTTAGCCGCCATGTGACACAGTGTATCTAAAACATAAAATATGCTAACATTCAGAGTGTATATAACATTATATAACATCGTAAAATTTTTGAAACTAAATCCTACTAGCAAATGAACAAATCTGTGAGGAAGGGTAAATCCTTCCCTGTCATTTAGTCCCTTCCTTGCTCGATTTCATACTCATCTATGCAAACTACAGCATATTGATTTATTTTCCCTTGTAATTGTGTACTTTTAAGACACAAGATTATAACCACACTCCCTTAGCTTTTGTGTTGCTGCAGTAGAATATGCAAAGATCTTTAAATTCTAGTGAATTAAATAAAGTATTTTAATTGGTCAGACAACACCAGGTCTGGCAGTAATCAAGCCTGGATGCCTCCAGTGAACTTACTGGCTGACTTAAAAAATGTGGTTGATTGCAATTTATTCATGATTTAACTACGGGAGCATATACTTCATTACAAAGGGCCGGGTTGATTTATATAGGTATCTTTTTTCCTATGATAAATGAAATGTATACAACTGCCTTGTTATGTACATGCATGCATTTGGTTTCTATTACACCTTTGCACAAAGTTAATGTACTTTTTCTTTTTATGTTATATTGTCTTTTTCTTGTTTTAATATTTTTATCGCTGTTGAAACATCTGTTGCAAAGAAGTATAAATCAATCTCCTCTATTTATATGGATTATGGAAATAAAGCTATGAAATGCTCAGCTTTCACATTTGATTTCATTTATCTGTATTTTTTATTTACAGTAGTGTATTATTAGCGATGCCCTGAGCTTTTATAATGCTTTTGCCTAAACAAACAAAGCAGTTTTTGTCCTAAATTATTAAGCATTGAGGCAAAGCCAGCTATATGGTAGCAATTTATATCCATACCTTTGGCTGTTAAGAGACTGACTTTTGCATAATTTGTCTCAGAGGATCCTTTCATATTCACACTCTGAACACACAGATGGGCGAGTCAAAAGAAAAGTCAGAATAAAACAGTAGTATTCATAGTGAACAGCGGGATTATGTGACATCGTTTTCACCTTTAAGTAATTCCTTACATAGTTCTGAATTTATTTGAAACATACATTTTATTTAAGCGCCAATCAATTATTTTGGGCTGAAACCTTAAACTTCCAGAGGAAAATCAGTCAAAATGTAACCTTAAAACAAGACAGGATCTTGCTGCTTTATGTTGGATGTCTTTATGATGTTGCAACATGAGCATCAGGTCCAAATGTTGTTGCAACTTATGTTACCTGATACCATCCGGGTTTTCTCCAAAGAAGCCAACGGCCATCTATGAGCAACCATCAATGTATGTAAAAGGTACAGACTGAACCTCAGCAACAGACCGAGCCTCACATCTTGGAGTCTGAGATTATAACAACCAACATGTGTCCAAGAGCCACGAGGCATATGAATTTCTAACAGGACGCCTACGCTCCCATTATTCAGAGTGCGAGGCTCAACACCATCTCTGAGCAAGGATGGAAAAATGGCAGCGAGCTCCGCAGCGCTGCAGACGGAGTGGGCAAAGGAAGCTAAACAGCGCACCTGTCTTGTTTGCTCAAAGCAACAGTGAACCGGAGAAAACAGACGCACCTCCAGTGCCACTCATTGATAACGGAGACAACGGAAAATCACCGTCGGTCCATTCAGCTGAAACACCTCCGTATCGTGCGCCCACACATCCTCGTCAGCTGTCTGGATTAAAAAAGCGATCTGTAAACAACACTGGCACAGCTGTGGAGTGGGACATCATTTCACAGCAGAGTGTGGGAAAAGGAGGACAGAAAGCAGGGCTGAGGGCAGCAGGAACAGGAATGCATTAATGATGAGCTTCCTTCAGCTTCAGGAGGACTGGGACTGAGGCAGGAACGGAGACATGCAGGATTCTCAGTTATTATTATGGGAAAAGTCCAGGCCAGGAATATCATATTAATCTTGGCCTTTTACGTATTAATTTTAACCATAGAATGAGAAGTACAACAAAACAACATCAGTGATTTATTAAAGCAAGAACTGGGTGCACCAGTTTTGATTTATGGTCAATTTCGACAAAATCACGCAGGGTCAATATTTGGCAACTCAAACACTTGCAGTGTTATTAAAAAAAATAATATTTACTTTTTTTTGTCCCCCTCACATTTAAATGCAAGTTTGAATTCAGCCACATCAGAAGGTTTTCAAGTATGCACGCCGTGTTTAATGTAATTTTGTTTGTTTTGAGCCATTTAGAGATAGCCTTGTTATTGCACTTTGGATCTTTGTCCTGCTGCAGAACTAAAGAGTGATAAGGTCCTGTACTGATGACTGGAAATTTTTATTCCAGGAAGATAAAAATTATGATTCCAACAATTATGGCAGGTCGTCCAGGTCTTGAGGAAGCCTCACATTAGCACCGCCATGTCTGACTCTCAGTTTGATGGCTTGTTTCTGAAAGGGTGGTAGTTTAAAGTCAGATGTAACATGAGACACACATTCCTACAAAAAAGGTTCACATTTGTCTCCTCCAAAGAACATTGTCACAAAAATCTTGAGAATCATCAAGATGTTTTTTGGTTTTATTTAGGGTTTTTTTGCAAACGTGAGATGGGGCTTTGATGAGACAGAAAGCTGTGCATTTGTTTGGGTCAGCAGTGGTTCTGGCCTTGGAGCCTCCCATGCATGCCGTTGGTTCGCTGACGTCCCAAAGTGAACTCTTCACAAACTGATGCTGATCGAGTTTGTTTTAAAACTGTTGTTTAATTTTATTTTTTAATGATGCACTGCTTTTGTTTCTAGATCTTTCAGCCATTAGAGAGGTATTATTTAAATGACTTGTTATATCTGCAGGTCAGGAAATAATCAGACTTGGCCTGAGAAGTTGAGCTTTCTAGCTTTCTAAAAAAATGAAGTTTAATCAGAGTTAATTCATGATCGGGCAAGAGGGTCAATTACTTTTCCCCGAGACGGTTACATAGGTTTGGATAGCCATTTTCCTTTAATGAATGAAATCCTAATGTGAAAATTGCTTTTTTGAATTTACTCAGTTTATGTTTAGCCATTATACAATTTTGTTTGCTGAGCTTCATAATTTAAGTACAGCAAAGTATTTACCAAGTCCTGGCATAAAACCTTGTATTATTTGACTGTTCCTCATGGGAAAAACTACAGAGTTCATTTAAATTGTTTGGTTTCTCAGCAAAGAAACAGCTTTTAGAAATAATATACACATTTTTATTAGGATTAAGGTTGGGTGTTGAAAAATAATTTCAAAGCTTAATGTTAGAGTGCTTTATCCCTTCCTAAACCAGTTTTCAGCTGTTTTTGTTTAATTATTCTGCTGAAACACCAGATTATGTCCAGGTTTCAACCCTCTGACCCAAACCATGAACCATGAAGAAGAGCATTAGCCCGGGGTACGCAGCACGCAAAAACATAAGAGAAGGACGCAAACAATTTTGCTCTAAAACAAACTTTTTTAGATTAATGTTATCCAGATTATTCTTGACATTAGACACTATAACAAGGAAATATTCAACAAGTTAATAACTGATTAACCGAATAATTACTAATTCTGCGTCTGCTACCAGGATTTTACAAATTAAACAAATAGGAAATGTTGTTCTGCACTCATGTCTTCACCTTTTTCATTATTACAGAAATGTTAATTACACAGAGATAGTGTCTGCTCAGAGGCTAATAAGCTTCTTAGTAGTTGCTGATGACTGCTGGTATCATTTTTAAATGTTTTATCAGAGCTTTTTTTAGATCATTCCTGACACTACGCTTGTTTAGGTTTGACTGAGAAGAAGCTGAGATCTATAAATACCATTAAAAAAATCACGATGATGTCAGCCAGCAGAGATTACAGTTTCCTGTTACACAGCCATGATGATCAAAACCACCTAATTTGAGCAGATGTTGATAAAACCTCCCATTCTGTTAATACCTCCTGTTTTTCCCCATGAGCTTCAAAATACTTCTAAAAGTTTCATTATTATTGATGATGATTTTAGATTTAGTCGCATTCTGGGAGACCTCTTTCAGGAAAACCCAGTCCAGACGGTTCACACAGATTAATAATTACTCCACATTAAACTGTGCAGGAGAATATTAATGCATGTTCAATTACACTCAGAACCTTTTACTGATTTATTAAAGAACTGGGCACGCCAGTATTTGTTGCATATCTTCACATAAAACTGAAGTATTTAACTTCCCCCTAATATTTGGTTAAATATTCATCGGCAAGTTGCAGAGAAAGAAGCAACATGCCTTTTGTAGCTGTGAACGGGCTTCTAACGTAAGACCCACAGCATGACGCTGCCACCACTATGCTTGATGCTTGGGTCTTAAGTCTTCAAAGCATCACCTGGACTCATCCAGACATTATTCTAATTATTGTTTCCAAATAATTCAACCTTTGTCTCGTCTGGCCCAAAAAAGTTTCCCCTGAAAGCATCCTGCTTGTCCATCAGAGCACCAGCAAATTTTAGTCCAGCTTGAAAGTGTCGATTTTGGAGAAGGGACTGTTTTTTTTGTTTGTTTTTTTCACACCCCTCTCGGTCCAGGCTGAGGTTAAACTAGTAACAGTTTCAGCATTTTCCTTTATAGGATCCCCTTCAGCTTTGGAGGTTCCTGAATTGTTCCTGAACATCCCAGGAACCTCCCATTTGAGATCATTAAAACTTCGAAAACGGTTCGGTGTTTGAACTGTGTGGAAATGAATAAGGTAGGCTGGCATTCAGCTTCTAGAATGACAACTCAGCTGTTATTAAAAAAAAAAATGTATAGACCCCAGGAGCTGAACGGTTTAAACAAGCATCATCAGTCATGCCAAGACATGTGGTTAAATATCCAGCCTGAATTAAGCCAGAAGCTTATTGATGGTTTTAGAAACTTTGTAATTTGTTCCCCATCTCTAATTTGACCGAGAGATTAATCCAAACAATAGTGAGTGGGGATATATATAATTGAGCCTATGTGTACATCTGCAACCAAACATTGCTTCTAAAGTTCTCTAAAATTGTTGTGCAATCATAAAAAAAACTGTTAAAGTCCTTAAAAATGTAGCTTTATTGGGAAATCCATGTCTATGACAACTTCTTCTGACCAGAACTATATGTTTACGTGTGACACATTCACACCAATGACTGGTTGATGGATCACTCTGGGAGTGGGAGGAATTAAAGCAACGGCTCCCTTCAGACCAGGGAATTGTTGTCATGTAAGATTTCACCCAGCAGGAGAGTAATTTCCGCTGTGATTAGCAAGCAGGAAGCGTCGTTATGTACGTTCACGAGCTTTCAGCTTGAATTTTGATCGGTGACTCAGGGAAGTGATGCCTAGAGAAGATTGTGTGTGTCGAAAAAAGGTGAAAGAGGTAGAAGCAATTCAGAAGTAGGAGGATGAGTGTCAGGGACAGAGGAAATGAGGAGTGAGCTTTTCCATCAGCGCTGCTGTGATCAATATCAGTGTCTGACAGAGGCGCTCTACAGCCTTTACCGTAAATCACTTCCTATTATGATGGAAACTCTAAATCACACATGCACGCCGACACACAATAAATTCAGACATACAAACACACACAGATACATATCCACTACGGCTATTCAGGACAGAACAGCCCGCTTTGGCACACAACAACACCCTTTATTTATGTTCTCTAAGTGATCCTAAAAACTGGCGAGGCGTATCCGTCCAAAGCCGAGGACGATTCTGCTCAGCTGCACCGCTATGACCAACCCCAGGTAAAATTCATTATCACTGTATATTGCAAAAATGTTTACACCCAGTGAACTTTTTTTCTTTTCTTTTTTTCAATCACAAACTTGTAATATATGGAGCATTTATATGACAAACAAAACAGGAAATAACTGTACAGTGGAAGGAAAAGTCCTTTATAAACAAAAGTCTGAAAATTGCAACGTGCATCTTTGTTCAGTGTTGCTGAATCAAAGCTGCGTGGAGCCATTTTTGGCTTACAGCTGCAACTCTTTTGACGTAGGTTTTTACCAGATCTGCACATCAAGAGCTATTTGATGTATTTGCAAATTCCTCTTTGCAAAATATCTCAAGCTCCCAGTTGAAAAAAAAAAAGAACAACCCGAAGCATGATGCTAGCACCACCATGTTTCCCTGTAAGGCTTGTATGTTCAGGGTGATGTCTAGTGTTACTTTTACCCCACACAGTGTTTTGGATGTAGGCTAAATAGCTCAACTTTGATGTTGTTCCCGTGACACGGTTTACATCAATCTGCATTGAGCACTAATTACGGCTTTCGTTCAAAATTGGGTTTATTTTTGCCCTGCTTCCATAAAAAAACAGGTCAGAACTAATAGCTTCCCTGCCAACAGATACACTTGAACTTGAGCTGTGGATCTCTGCGGCTCTGGGTGATCGGATGATAAACTGAACAGCACTCAGAGATGTCCAAAGCTTGGGACGTTGTTTTATAACCCAACCCTGCAAAGGGTTGGGTTATAAAAAAGAGCGGAGGCTGAATAAAAATGCTGACTTCAGATTTTTATCTGGAAAAAATGTGGTTGAAATTGGTAGAAAGATTGTGTCTCTATCTTGTTTTTCAAAGTTTGTAACGTAACAAAATGTGAACAATTTCAGGGGGTTTAAACGCTTTTCAGATCCACACTGTTAGTTTACCGCATGCTTGATAGACTCACATTTAACATGAAGTCCAAGTCGACTTTAACCTAGAAATGTCATTTTGAACATTGACAATAGTGTGGAAGTTGTGTCATTATCATGTTTCAACAACTAAGTCAACATTTAGGCCTTGTATCACAGATTGTGAAAGAGGCCCAGCAGGGACGGCACTTTCCGAGGAAACTGAAACGAACATCCTTCCAACACTCGACTGAGCTGTGGCGCAGAGTCTGTTGATGCGCTGCATCAGCTTTGAGCTCCAGCCGCAACATGGCAGACAAGACGAGGCCTGCAGAGGACGGTGAGAGGAGCCAAAAAAGGTGTGTCCTCCACCGTCTGCCCAGGATCCGTTTCAGAGCTGCTGCAGGAAGAGAGCTCTAAACAATCCTCACAACCAGAGACGTATAGATCTACTGCCACCAGGGTGAGGGAACAGCAGCATCAAGAGCAGGACTGCCTGAATGCTGAACAGCTTTCTGCCTCACGCCGGCTAAACCCTGAACTGCTGTTTAAGATCTATGTTAATGCACACATTTTATGCTTTATCTGTTTTGTTTTTATCCGTTTAGTAATGATTCATGCAGAAGAAATAATTTCTCGTTTTATGGATGCCATCGGTTTTACAGTGAATTAACAAAGATTCCTCACAAAGTGCTTCAGTTATTACCCATAAAGTAGCTAAAACACATAAACACGATGGAACGAAAGAAAGACGAGCATGCAGCCGGTCAGAAAGACAGACCACAGATTTCATTTGACTGTTTCCTACTCACTGGTTCAGTTCCACATCCAGAATGAACGTTTTCCCAAAAGCGTCCACTTGAAAGGTTGCTTGGGACACGTGCTCCATCTGAAAGTGTAGAAAGGACATTTTATTTACGACTTGCAGGCGGTCACATTCACGGTTCGCTTCATTAGCATTCACACGGATCAGCCATCCACCTACATTGATGGATGTCTGCTTGTTCTTTCTTGCAGCACAAATCAGCAGGAAGAGACCCATTTAATGAAGTCTTCAAGGTTAATTTTCTTTGTTGACATTTCTTTTTTTTTTTTTTTTGAGGGGGTGGGGGATATTTTTTAGCAGAGGAGCCATTTATTACAAATTTAGTAAACTCTGACACAACAATTCCCCAACAGAGATGTAAAAAATAAACAAACCTGACATTTTATTTATCAGAAATATCTAAATCCGTGCACTCAGCTACAAAAGGAGAAATAAAGTGAGTGGTTTGCATGGAGCTGGGTTTATTCCAGGTGTCGCATATGGTGCTGTCTTTATTGCACAACCATTGGGTCGATGACAACTACCAAATATAATTCCTGTAGGTCCAGAAGACACCCTTGAACACCCTCCCCCTTCCGCTTGGCTCACGGGCTTCCTTTATTATCGAATGGCGTGGTAACAAGGGGAGGAGGGGTTTAGATGTGAGGGTTTTTTTTTCTCTTCAGGAAATGCCCCCGTGCTCACCCAAGAATGACCCGGGTCCCCCTGATGTCCACAGGGACCACAGACTATTGTTTGGTGGAGCGTGCCAGTACCTAGTCAGAGCACTCGGGAGCACATGAAGGAGTCTGTGGGTTTTTACTCAAGCACCTACAAATGCTAATGCAATACATCTGATCACATTTCTTGTGGCAGGGGGGGATTTGGATGGGGGGGTGGGGGGGAGGTACCAGGAACCCTGCTTAGTGGAGGCCTCTTGACAGAGCGCAGACAATCGTTAAGAAACCAACTCTGACTCTGCTTACATCGATTTCTGACTTCAGCTGACCCGACTTTCCTCTCCTGACTGTCTTGAGTATAACTGCAAGAGCCATCAATGCCAAAAGCAGAGAGGCAGCCAGAAAAAAAATGCCAAAATCACACAAATGAAACCACTTGACACACAAAAAAAAAAAACATAACAACACGAGTACTCTGCTGAGCCTCCCCCGCCTACATCTCATTTAGTCGTATTTGTGTCTGAGACTGAAAATAGGCAACACGACCCTAAAAATAACTTGCCACATGTCACGCGTTTAAAGAACTACTTGACAGATTTGTTTTTAGGGCCATTCATCTAAAAACAGCCAGTAAGTTGATCAAACTTTGTGTAAGTGACATCACAGCCTTCAACTCTCTGTGGAAAAGACAGCACAGCCCACAACTTCCCTTCAAAGATATTTTAGTGTCGCTTCCTCAGTTTAAATGTAATTTACAGTTCTGTCTAAACTCTGAAATCGTAATAAGCAGGTGTATTACGATGAGGAGCCGTAACGCTTTTTGCCATATTTGTAAATTTTATGCATGCAATAGGAATATGCAGTAGTTAACGCTTATCCGGATTTGTAACGCTGGGACATAACAATCAAACCATTAAAGACGCAAGAATAGGTGTCAGCCTAGTATTACAAAATCTAAAGACAAGCTGCAGGGGAAATCGTATCTGTTGCTTTTTTAAAAATGATTCCTAATATGTAGATATTTTAATGATTTCTCATGAATGAGGATTCTGCTGTCTAACACAAAAATAGGAGACAGAACAGTGTAACACCACCCTCACTGCTACCAATTACAGTCTAATCCACCTAAAAAACTAACTTGGTGAAATAAAGTATATAATGCATGGCCAGATTTCATACATCCGATTAAAATAACCCCAGGAGATATGAGCAATTCTTTAATCTGTTTTATTGAATACATTCACAGGAATTAAAATTTGTTTTTTCTTTGTGTTTCGCTCTGCATGCGAATAGCTACTGTGCATTTTAGCTCTCTGTTTCTGGAGAGCTTTCAGAATGTTTTTGCTATGTAAATAAATAAATGTAGTAGACAGTGGGTGGTAGACCATGGATAAGACCAGCTGTTGTTTAACCTGCCTTATAATTCCTGGCTGGTCATCTACATATAGCAACATAATTCCTAAAATAAATGCATGACTTTAGCTGTTTTCAGACCGCTTCTCCTGCATCAATATCCCTAACGAAGTGTGCAAATGTTCTCGCTGTTGTTTTGTACACAGCAAATATTGAGCCCTCTGTTATAAGATGATGGGACATTTTACCACTTAAAAACAGAGTTTTTAGCGCCCCCTGTTGGATAGTGGGTGTTTTTCTGTTTTTAAAATGTAAAATAAAACATATTTCAAAGCAATTTCTCTGAAAGTAATTTTTTGCATGCTAGTGTTGAAATGTAGGTGTCAGGGGAAACTCATTTAGATGATATTCCGGTTCCTCTTTATGCCTCAGGTCTGCAAAAGCTTCTGATTGCGACATGAGAAATAAGGGGTGGTTCAAAAGTAAGGTGAATGGATTAAAGCAACAGCTCCTTATTTTCTTTTATTTATGCAACCAGTATTACATCAGTAAATGAAGGTTTTCAAATACTTTATACCAATACATATTATTAATAGCGCATATTTTAAAAGAGTGAGGTGAAATACTGAGGATTTTTTTTACGATTTATTGAGTGTGTATTTTTTTGTAAAACACACTCGCCCAGAGACTCCATTGTTTGGGTAAAGGATAACGGTACATTTAGCTCTTAGTAACATAACTGCCTCAAAGTTTCCAATACGTTGAAATTTCAAGTGAAGTTTCTCACCGACCCTGATCTAAAAATCCAACATGGCTGCTGCATCGTTAAAACATAGTGATATCTGCCCGGTTGTAACTGATTATGGTTTTAACATACGCAGCCTGCTAAAGTGAACAAGCAGTCAAAGCAATAAGTGTATAACACTGGTTCTCTTCCTTGCAGCTGGAAAATCATTAATTTTTGTTTGGAATCATTCCAAGAACCACATTCCAACTTCAAAGCCCAGTAAAGCTGCACTCAATTTGTACTCAACAGCTGTGCTGCAGTGCCTATAAAACATTGTGAAACGTTAAGACCTAAACTATGTTTTTTTAGCATTTCTGACAGTTTATATATCTTAAAGATTTAAACATGTACCGCATTAACTATTTATGAACATGCTTATTTAGTGTTTCAATGCATCAAATTAATAGAAATGCATAACCATCACGTTTTGTGAGTGGTTTTTAGCACAGCTGGCAAATCTGACTGGTTTTTGGACACTGAACCATTTCTAGTTTCTCACTAAACTCGAAAGCTTGAATTTGAGGGTTGGAGATACAACAAAAACGACATCCTGACCTGAGAAGTGAGAGCTCGCTGAGCAGCTCTGAATTTAGCATCCATTATGGCTTCCAGGGAAACGGAATGTGGTTAAAGTGTAGCGGCCAGGATAAAGCTATTTATCAGCATTTGCTTTCACTCATTCATACTCCCCTTAATACACATTTAATGCTGTAAAATATGCACATTTCAACATGTCGCATCAGTGATTGAATGCATAAAAGTGAGGGACGTACGCAGTTATCTTGTATCGCAAACAGTTTGACTTGCAGCCAGAACAGGTAAAAATCGGCCATTTCCAGATTCACCTTTGATTCCAATCTGCATGCACTATTCAGTGCATGAAAAGCAAAACAACAAAATCGAAGGATGAGACGGAAATGATGGTCCACAAAATCGCCTTCCTTTCCCCACGTGACGCATACCCCACAAGCGTGCGGGGCAAAAATAGGAAGAAGTATGACAGCAGGTTAAAACTTCTCGTGCCACCTTGTGAGAACCCTGACTCTAAAGCTTTCTGTATGTAGGGCATTTTTTTTTTTTTTTTTTTTTTAAGTTATGAAGGTAATAATGACCCATATAGCACATGCACACTGCATATAATCAGTGCAGCGTGCTATAAAGTGACTCTTTCGGTGCTCTCTTTTGCTTTTATAATTAAGTAACTATTATTCCACCCCCAGACAGCAAGCAGGGGAGGAGGTGAGTGTGCAAAGATATAAACAAACCGTCCTGCAGGCATCTTTCCAGACGGAGACTCCTCCATCCATCCATCCACCTATCCTTGACAACAACAAAACAACACAAGGTGGGTACCTGCGTGGAGCCCGGGCTGGCCTTCACCCTGGTGCTGAGCTCATCGTGGGTAATCTGGCTGTGGTTGTGGCGGCTGTACACGAGGCGGAGAGGCACCGTGTCCTCCTCCTTCCCCGCGAATCTGCCCGCATCACCCGGAGCCTTCGGGCTCGACAAGGCGTCTCCTGCACAGAGAGTAAACAGCGACTTCATTACCAGCCTGTGCACAAATCACCAGCGATAAATGAAATGTCGATGGGTTTTCATTTCCTTGGGTAACATAAATCTGCCGTAGCATCATCACATTTCGGGCAATAAATCATAAGAGCATCGTTTTCTAAACGCTTATCATTAAGGATTTTTATACCCGTATTTCCAAAAAGAATATCAAAAACAGTCTCTGTTACCATTTGGGGCATGAAGCTGGTGACCGACGTGCATCAATCCACAGACGCACAAAAGGGGAATCCACCATGGCATCCTCAGCATCATCACCTTCCTCTCTTTTGCTAGAGGATTAAAAACAATGCGCTATTCCAAAAGAAATAAAATAAATAAAATAAAACAGGAGCCTTCTCGCAGCTCTGCCTTCGCTAGGGGAGCGGTGTGCAGGCGGAGCGGGTCGTCTGGTTGGAGCAGTCCCGCTGATGGTGGGCCATCGGTGGGGTCGCTTACGAGTCTGAACGCGGAGAGCGTCTGAGCGCACCGAGACCCCCGCGGACCGGCGGCGGTGCGGAGAGAGAGAGGGAGAGGGAGAGGGAGGAGTGGGGACACCTCCTTAAAAACATCAGCGTCCAGAGGCTCACTGCAGAAACGCCTGATGCATAAATATGAGCGGAGGCAGGATGGAGGCAAACCACACGGGCCCCGGGCTTCCGGAGACGGGGCTGATAGAAACGATCTTCCGCGGCGAATTAATGCGGGAGAGCCATTCCTGCACAATCGCGCCCGCTATTATCATGACTCACTCCATCATCTGGCCGGGCTTCAGACTGCCAGGTCCCCACCCCCACTCAGAGAAGATTGGGAAAATGACAGATAATGAGATGAGCGTCAATATTACCGCGAGGCTTTAACGCAATAATTGATTTCACAATAAGGAAGCAGCGAGGTGTGGCCTGCCTCTATCCTTAAAAAAAAAAAAAAAAAAAACACAAAAAATAGCTTTTTTTTTTTTTTTAGTCTTGCATTTTCTTTATCCAATTTGAGCTGTTCTATAGTTTGGTTTTAAAATCAGAGCTTCCCTTAATGCCCTATTTTATTCCAGTACTTCAGGCTTCGCCTTTGAGGAACAAATCATCTGCAGGCACAGATATACACCTCCTATGTGATTGATTGTTTGCCATCAAGCAGAAATACACCAAATCCCAGCATTTTCAATCACAACATCTTTTTCAGACATAAAAACAACATTACTCGTCCTCCAGCTCCTTGTAATTGTTCTGGCTCCTTGGATGTAACTTACTCTACTGTGGTTGTATAGGCCATAATTTTCCTCATTCTGGTTATGTTGCACTCCTTTGTATATTTTTTTTATTTCCATCTGTCTTTCCATTTTCCCAAGTTCTTTGGTGGTTGTTTGGCAAAATTCTTGTAATGTTCAGTTTTCATTCTCTCCCATGTTGGGAACTTAATTGTCTTTGCATGTTCTTTGTTGCTTTTTTTCCCACTGGTATCTAATCACTTGGGAAGAATCCCATTTGCTGGGGTTATCGCTTGTCCCCTGGCACTTACCATATTCAGATAGAGGTTAAAATGTGCCAATGGAGAAATGGGACACTTGCTAGAAGCTGATCCTCCTCACTGATTTCAATAGAAACTTAAAAAAGCTCAAACTAATAGAGGTTGCCTCTGTTCTGGGGACTGCGCTGGAGCATCTAGTGATGATTTTTTCATGAAGGTAGCTTCATAAAATGAACAGGATGGCCATTTTCACTAGCCTGATACCTGCAAGAACCTTAGTATCTCAAAATATCATCTCTAGAACCTGCCGGACAACATGAAGTAGGCTTAATGGCTCATATAGCAACATGTAATGAGCCGATCTGAAAGATATAAAGAACAGATGAGAAACAACAGCGTCTTTGTCATTAACTGCAAAGACAAGCTGAGTTTAAAATTACTCCAAATTTAAATTGTGCGTCACCTTTTAATTCTTCCAGTCTAACATTTTGAGTCTGGTTTGCGTTTATAAATCCTCCGTTTGGGTGATCATACAAATCAAGGTGCCATCACATCCTCAACTTGTGAAGCCCGGTTGCCTCCATAAGAGGCGCCAGCCTGTCGGTCCTTTTACCAAACCATTAAGACAGCAAAAACGTGCCTTAATACCATCTTGAAGTGCTTTGTGAAAGACGCCATCTTTCAATCTGGAAAGGGTCAGAAAGGACTCATGTGAACCACAGAGAGCCTTTATCGAGATGTGAAGAAAACAAAACGTGGGCAACCCGACATCAGGAAATTATTCTATTGCAATCTTATTAAATATCATGATGACGATGTTATGATTGAAAACCCACATTTTCCTCACAACAATCTGACTCTTTTTTCAACATCACAATGTCCCCACAACTTTCTGACCGTGGTTGCTTATCAGTTGTGGGCAAAAAAGAAAGTTGGAAAAAAAAAAATATTACAAATTACTGACTGGCACCAGAGACATGGCAGTCAGCATTTACACCGACGGCATTCAATGATATTGCAATGACTATTGCCCCATCTACTTCCCTCAGAGAAAGGGGCTGGTGTCCTGGTGGTTAGAGCAGAGTGCTTTCATTCTGGGAAGGCTGAAAGTATCCGGTTTGATCCCCGCAGACCGCCGCTATATGGGTCCCTCAGCAAGAACATTGCTGTAAAGCTGCCCACTGCTCCCTAAAGTTGATGGGTTAAATGCAGAAGACAAACGTTGGTGTAATGTGCAATTGCAAGAACAAAGATTTCTTTAGAGTGGCCCATCAAAATATTACCAACAGCGCATCATCGACTCATCTGGAAGGTCCGAGAAGAACCCAGAACATCTAAAGCACTGCTGGCCTCAGATAAGATCAATGTTCACGATTTAACAATGAGAGAAAAATGGCATCCATGGCAGAGTTGCTTGGTCTGTTAGAGCAGAGCAAAAAATCTCAGCAAAAACATCCATTGAGAGTGGATACAATATTTGGTTGGCTGATATATTTAAAATGTCATGAATGCAAATTCTGCATGCAGTCATACATTTGGCCAGCTGGATAATTTCAAGTAAAATTTAATATAATAGATATTATATATATATTATGATATATATATAGATATTATATCATATATATAATATTTATATCCTACATAATATATCATCTACAGTATGTCTATTAATAATGTCAAAATGAGAAAAAGAAATTTCATGGCCAAAATTAGCTTTGAGAACATTCTTTAATTTCCAGTTCAGGTTAAATGACAGTTACCAATAAGACCAAAATGAGAAATAAATAATATTTATTTAGTAATTAAAACTACAATTTTTCCAAAATATTTTTTTTTTTAAGCCACAGACCAACTAATAATTGTCCTGTTAAGCTTTCAGCTTCCGTTGTGGCTGTATCAAAATAGAAAAGTTGTCAAAGAAGCAGACGTTCATCAAATAAAATAAAATAAATCCATATATACAGAAGCGGTTTATAAGCTTTTAACCCATTTAGACATAAATGTGGTTCTACTTTTAGAATAAAAATACTTAAATTCATATTTTTAGTCCATGCAGACCCATTTAAATTTTTACTTTGTGAAGTTCAGTTTGTTTTTAATTATCTTAGCATCAGCCTAAACTTTTTAGGTCTTCTTAGGGATTAAAATTGTTTTCTGAACTGCACATCGTGTCTAAATGGGTTTAATATCATGGCTCAAAAAACAAAACTAGATTGTGACTAAAGTTCTTCACTTAATTTAGTCTGCAAAGCCACGAAACTCCACATCCATGTCATCGCTTGACTGGAAAATCTCCCAAAGCTTCAGTACAGAGTTCTCCAGTTCTGGCCCTGCAGACTCGACGATTGGGTCCACTTTCCGCCTTTTGCGCTTATAAACTTTGATCTTCCTCTGAATCGTTTGCACTCTAGAGAAGATGGGCATCTCGTCTTCCTTTTCAGAGAGCTTGTTTCCAGTTTTTGAGGATACTTTTGCCTCCTGGACAGCCTCAGACAGAACAGCCTCCTTGTTTGCGTCTTCAGGCCCGTCCGCCACAACACTGAAGTTGCTTGCTGATGCATCACTCTGCAAGTTCGTACCTAATAAGTAAGAGACTGAGTCGTTTGTGTCTTTGTGGGGAATTTTGTCAACAAAACCGACCCGGTTGTCTCTGGACAGAAATTCCCCGTCAGAGTGAGGATTTTCTGACTTCACGATCTGCTCAGCCTTCTGAGTAGCTGTCTGTTTGTATGCAAGAAACCTGTGCTTGGACCCGTCTGAGTAGGTGTAGCAGCTCCTTTGGTCTGCTTTTGCACAAAAACGTTGTTCCGGGTGCGATCTTTCAGACCCATCGAGGATCCGATCCTCCTCAGCCTTGGTGATTTCCGAGTTCCTGGCATCCCCTCCGATACTTGGGTCAGCTTCCCCACAAGATCCAGGAGCCAATAAAGTAGAGGACACGATGCACTTTGGTCTAAACAAAAACAGCAGATGTTCAGAAATTAACTGAGTGGAATAAATTGCGTTAAAAAAAATAAAATAAGGTTAGCTTAAAAAAAAAAAATCTGATTCTTAATTATGTGGTGCTTGCAAAGAAAGATAAATTACCTTGTGGTTTTAGTTTTCAAGGGAAGGAAATTAAAGTGCAAAGACGAAACCAGCCGGTCCACAACCGAGTACTCATCACTCCTGGAGAAAGCAGTGTGACGTTCACTCTGCAGATGCTGAACAAAAATTACTCAGTTCAATTATTGATGATTACAACTGTCTGGTGAAGGCCACTGAGTTTGAAAAGACTCCCTACAACAACACAAATGCAGACAAAAATTCTCTTAAACCTGCTTCAGGATAAACTGAACACTGAACTAATAATTTAGTGAGCAACCCAACACTGAATGCTAACATCAGCAGGAAGCATCGGTGAGTTTGCAAGAATGCATTAACCGTCACGGCTCCATTTATTCATTAAGACAAAATAAGTGCCAGTACATATGCTTAATTTTACACATTTACCATGATGATTATGGCTTACAGCGAATGAAAAGTCAAACTTCAGTTCTGAAGAAAATTTAAACAACAAATAAGAGCACAAAAATGTCCCTATAGTGGATAATAATGGGGATGGCTGCTAGCCTGACAGTTTAGCAGTCACTGATACCCTCCACAACAAGGCAGGTCACAGTAGGTCATTTCTGAAAGAACCTGGCACTTCAGAGTGCTGCATCCAGGCAAAATTATCCAAAAAGCTGACTGCAAGGAGAAAAAAAAAATGTGGCAGAAAAAGGATCACATGCAACTGGGATAACTGCAGTCATGAGCTTATTGTGAAGCAGAGCCCCTTTAAAAGTACGGGGAAATGCACTCAGACTGCAGCTGGTGTCAGAGCTCTGAGAGCCAGCACACAGACTGATCCAGGACCTGGGCTACTGCCGTCTCATTCCTCGTGTTAGGCTGCTCCTGAACCAGCAAGAATGTCTCACCAGGACTACAGAAAGGAATAACTGGGCTGTGGCTCTGTAGTCCAGATTCCTCTTTTTTCATAAAGGTTAATTTTATATCCCATTTGGATATTAAGGTCGCAGAATCTGGAGGAAAGTTACAAAATCCAAGTAGCTCGGAGTCTTCAGGCTTCTTCTATTGACAGGCCACTAGCATCTGCAACAACTGTTTGAAGAAACCTGAATATACGAGTTACAGCTATATTTAATTTCTCTTTGGGATTAATAAAGTATTTTTGATTTGAATAATGGTATAGCCGTGATGTATTTAGCTAGCAAACTGGGCTGATCTTAACTGCACAGAGAATGTAAGAAGCATTGGAAAGATAAGTTATCGGAGCCATCAATGCAAACGAGCTGAACCTGAATCGCCTCCATGTCGCACCGCATCGATGCAGTAAATCACACAAAATGAGCCCAGACCAAACATGCTGTACAGTATTATAATTGTTCAAAATATTAAGTGCTAACACAGCCGGGATGAGACTGTGTTTCAAAAGGTGATTGAGCACATTTATTGTGCACGACTAAGCAGCTAAGTTGCATTACTGAATGGTGCAACAAAGTAAGATATTTAGCAATAAATAGAATCTGTGAGGCTCCCACTACATGCAGTGACCGACTTATAGCCACAAAAAGTGTGAGGATTATAAAAAAAAAAATTAAATAAATTCATCCTCACTTTTTTTGCCCCATAATCACAATAAAAGTTACAACATCTTCAGATAAAATTTTAGGTTGAAATTGCCCTGATGCAATCATACCGTCTTGATTTGGTCGTATTTGACCATGCAGCACTCGCAGAAACCGCCTCGCTTCTTCTTCTCTCTGCTCCTCTTTCGGCCTTGACCCGTCTCCTCAGCAGCCGAAGCCTTTACTCCTCTAAGACATGGAAACAAAAGGAGATGGAAATAGTTTAGGAAGAGGTCCACATTATCATTACATTTATAAAACCCTTAAAAACACCCAACACCTGAAACAGAGCTGTACATTGCTACAAGCTAAAAAAAAACTAAGACAAAAGATAATGCATGAAAACACTTAAGAGAAACGGTTAAACCCATGTAAAATGAAAACAAGGACTACTTTACCTTAAAAGAAATATGCAATATGATATATTAAGTCAAAACTTTGCATCTCATCTGCCAATATAATCCTTGTAAAGGTTCTCTATGACATTTAGCATCTTTGACGATTATCAGCATCAAGCATCAGCCTCTACTGCAGCCAGGCTTCATGCAAAAGACAATTTATTATTGGGATCAAAAGCATGAATTGATGACTCTTGGAATAAAGCAGCAAAACAAATAAATAAATAAATAAAAATACTCCACTCCAAACGCTCTTTGGGGTTTCTAATATTACACACCCCGATACCCATGTTCCCATGTTTTCTGCAGCCAAATCCCCAAAATTACAAGCTATTTTTGTGTGCATAGCTTGCAGAACTATATTATAAGGTATGCCTATCATTTTGTAAACCAAATCTAGGTCTTCCCTAACAATCCAAGTATTTTCTTCCTTTACAACGACATGCAGAGTGAACGGAGGAGAGGAAGTAAGGCTGCATCCGCTTCTGCAGCTCCCATTGCGCGTGCATGAGCTCAGTAGCAGGTCCCCCCCCCCCCCTCCAAAAAAAAAACCCACAGAGCTGTTCTTGTAGAAAAAATATCAGCACAGGGATCAGCTGAAAAAGGACATTAAAGTCACTTATTTTTATCTTAAACTTCCTTACAGAGGTAATCTCATGTAGACGTGGGTACATTTCTAAGACAAACCTGCTTTAAACAAGCGTTTAAATAATGCAATCTGTGTATGGTGGTTAATGCAATAATAAAAAAAAAATACTTGAAACATGTTTTACTGTGGAGCCTTACATTATATACAGACCTTTTTTTAAAAAAAAAAGGTGAAACAGTGGGAGGTACTAAAGCTCAAACGCTAAAAGCAATGGCGTAACAAAGCACAAAAGCATACCTGTGTCCCTGCTGCTTGACTCCAGAAGCTTTCTCCTCGACACAGAAGGGACTGTATGGAGCCGCTGTCGTCAGGTTAAACTCAGGCAGGTTTGGCATTGTGAGGTAGAGTGGACAGTAGTGTCTGATAAGAGAGGAGATGTACTGTTTATGTGTCCACACTTCAAGAGGGTTAATGGAAGTCGTTCTCCCTTGAGAGTTTGCATACCTGCTTGAATCCTCAACCTTGATAAAAGGTTTGGCGATCCTGCCCGCTGCAAAAGATGTCACAGGTCTGAGCACACAGGGAACCATGGGCATCGAACATTCAAGCCAGTTAAAACCACAGAAGACATTTACCTTTCCGTTTCTGAAAACCCAGCTTTGCCGAAGATCTACTTTTCACCTGTGGAATCAAAATCTAAATTTAAAAAGGAATTATTTTTATCATGAAGCAAGTACCCTTAGAATAGAAAAAAAAAAAAAAAACTGTCTCCCATTTTTTGTCACGACATTTTAAAGCGCACCTGTGATTTTACAGAAGCAGCTGCTGAAACTTGGTTCCCGAAAACTTCCTTTTTCTTCTGAATATAAGCCAACACATCTGCAAGTCACAGAACGACAAACATTCAAGGCAAATCATACAAAAAAAAAAGTATAGAGACAAGACTCAATTCTATTAATAATTATAAACTTTCAAACAACACAAGCTGAAAGAACCAACCATCTAAGAAGAAGATTTTGACACCCCACTCCAGCGCATTGGACAGGATTCGGTCCATCTGTACCCTCCCCTTAAAGAACAATAAACAAAAATCAGCACAGAACAAAGTAAGGTGGACAACATGTCTGTAAATAACGGTAAATATCATCATTAGTGTAACAAACCTGCTCCTTCACTACTCTTTCCACCAGAGACTTGCCTCGGCTCTTGATCGACTGTGATACAAACAAATTCAAATACAAAATATGTCCAAAAATATATTAACCTTTACAACAAGGTGCTGTGGATGATAAAACACCAATTCAGACTCACTTTATCCACTTGACCCGGAGACCTGCTTTTGACACTGTCCACGCGGTTTGAAGGACTGTGTAGGTTTGGCTGGGGGGAACTCTGTCCAGAGTCGGGACTGGGGACTGGAGAGTCCTGTCTGAGGCGGTGCACATGCTTTGCCTCCCGCTTGTTGGATACCAGATACTTGATTTCCTTACTGAAAAACTTCTCAACCGTCTAAATTCACAGGACAAAAAAATAAATAAATAACGTTTAGACCAAGTGTTTGAACATGTGGGAGGACGCAACAATCCTGAACCTGAAATGTGTTCAAACAACTTAAGGTTGACCAAGATCAGAGTTTCCCCTAGCGTATTATAAGTCTGGCGGGTCGGCAGGCTTTACTTCCCCCCGCCAGACTAAGCGTAGTCTGTTTATTTTAAATGCGTAGATGTTTGAGAGCGATATAAAACGGTGTGTAAAGTTCCCGTTCGGAAGAAAACCTTCCAGTCCAAGTAGCTCATGCGCTAACTATTAGCTCGACTCAAAGTGCGTCCTAGGGGTGGGCAAAATAATCGTCATGACGATGCATCGCGATTCTAATTTTCGCGATCTACTTCATCGATTCTTGACGCCAAGTATCGATTATTAATTTTAAAAAAAAAAAATTAATAAAACTGCATGAATGGTTGGCGAACATCAGCCAAAGACAAGTTGAATACAACTTCATTGGTTTAAAGGACCAGTGAGGCCATGTAAACGGCACTGATTATCCTTATTTTGTTCCAAAAAAAAAAAAAACAAAGCAACTGGACTTGTTTTCCGTAGTTGAAGACGTCCTTATTTTGTCATTTTAAGTTTTATAAATCCTAAGCTCTTTTTGTCAGTGTGTCCAGTCCAATAATAATAATATTTGTGTCCAGTAACAGTAATATGTGTTTTTCATGGCAATACCTCCAAAAGTCATTTCAATAAATACAGCTATAGATGAATTCAGTTGCTTTCAGTTATGTATCAATTGAAGACACTATCCATACACAGCCAGTCAGCCACTGGTAATGGCTGTAATTTTTTTCTAACAGTGTTCAGTGAAAATATTGCAATGCATCGCGATACATCGCAATAATTCAAGTATCGTGATGCATCGTGATAGAATCGGATCGTGGCATTTGAATCGTGATTCGAATCGAATCGTGACTTCTTTGGCAACACCCACCCCTAGTGCGTCCTTGTTGGGCTCCTCCTTTGAGCTGCATGACGCAACTCACATTTGAGAAGTCGAGCAGGCATTTCAGGATGTCCAATAAATACGTTTATTGTATCCAGCATATGGCAGCGTAGTTACGCAACTTAATGTAACTAATGTAGTTAAGTAGCTGTTTTCTAAAATAAATGGTTAATGACGCAGCTCGAAGGAGGAGCACAGCTGGGTACCGTAGTGTGCGCCAAGCTAATAACAGTTAGCGTGTTAGCTTATGGAGGTGAGCTACATTGCAGCCACAGCTGCCCAGGGACGAACCCTCTGACCACCCCCAGCAGGCAAAACGGGTGAAATGCCTTGCCCAAAAACACAATGACCGAGAGAGACAGAGTGGGCGTTCAGGGGTCCTGTAACCCACCGGTTACAGGATGAAATCCTAGCTTTTGTGCCACAATCCAAAGAGGCATGTTTAATTCTAGAGCAGTGTTTTTACGAGTACCTGAGAAAATGAACAGCAAAGTTTATAGACAAATGGAAAAAAAAAAACCCCAAAAAAAACAACAACTTCATAATCATTTTTAGGGCTGGACAATAATTCAATAACAATATATCAGTCGATGGACGTATATCAATGGAAAAAAAGGTAAATAAAAAGTTCAATAGAATAACAGTGTTCCTTCCTTTTGCATTAAAGCCATGTAGATTAATATTACAGCCATTACATCCTCCCAACCAATCACAAACGCAGACCGAAGGAATGCTTTTGGTTAAACGTTGGTTGAATAAAAGGTTGAGTTTAAATTCAGTGTTTGTGTGTTCTTTATCTAAGAATAAGTCGCTAAGCAACAGAATAAAATGGGCAGGACTGCACTTAAAATATATGTTTTGAATTTGTTGATAATTATCGATATGAAGCAATATGATTTATATTTTATCAATATGCTTTTTTTCCTATATCGTCCAGCCCTAATCACTTTTACAGTCATGGGAAAAAATACCAGATAATAATAATAATAATAATAATAATAATAATAATAATAATAATAATAATAATAATAATAATATGTTAATGTCAGTTTTCCACATCCATTGTATTTACTACCTAAAACCTTCTGTGTACCTAAAACATATTGATAAATACAATATTTTAATATGACGTTTATTAGAACCAAAAAAAACAATCAAGAATCAAGAAATTTCACAAGACCCGCCTGACCTTTCAGGCTGATTCTATAACTTCTCCTTTAGTTCCTCCAGACTTTGCTGTGCAACAGATGGGCTTTGTGAGCTTGTCCTCAGCTGGAGCTCTTTAACTTCATCGACCATGGCTGATACTGTTCATTACATGACTTATAATCAAGTTACCTCAAGTTACTGCAGTGTACAAACAATACTTCATATCTAAATTAATCAATATTTAATGCAATAATTTAAATCAGCCAGTCTGTTCAATGCAATTGAGAAAGCAAGAGCAAATCTGCAAAGCTCAGAGAATCGTTGCTGTGGACCGACAGCGAAATAAATCAGGCACAAAAGAGCGTTTTCACCATAAGATAAATAAATAAAAATAGGCAAGAGACGATTAGTGGTCTTTGTCTTACCCCACCCAGTAGTTTGATGTCACTCTCCAGTGTCTCTGCTGTTCTGTTGGATTGCAGATCCAGGTAAAACACTTTTCCAGCTAAAGGTTTGAGTTGTGCTGAAAATGACACACTGGACTTTTGCTGGGCCTGGCTCCTTGAAGTCTTCTTGCTCACATTTACACCTTTTCCTGAAGAATTGAAGTTACAAACTGTTGAAAAGGTCCAACGGTGGTCATCGCTTTTAAAGACAGGTGATATTTTAAGCACAGGCAGCTATTTATAGAAGCTTTTAAAAAAAAAAATAGAAATAAGGTTTGACCACAATCCTGAAATGTCAACATTAACATAATGAAATAAAAAACAAACATGACCAGAGAAAATGGATATTGTGGGGTAACTAAACAAGCGCCACCCATTACCTTTTAAACTAACAATGTTTTAAATCCCTACTAAGTAGACAGCCTGAATAACCAGCCTGTCATTAACTCCAATGTTACGCTAGAAAGATCCAAGCAACAAAAAGTATGATGTTCTGTGCTAAAGTGATTGATAACTATTAAATTTAGCTGCTGTTCAATCAAGATTTTTCCATATCTCTATGTAATAAGATCAGAAGTGCTCAAAATAAAAAATAAAAAAATTATGTAGAGGCAGTGTTGTAACTGTAATAGTTTAGTAATATAACTGTAAAAAGCGTTTTTCTATAAGGATGAACTGTTGCTTGTCTGTTTAAACCAGGAGTGTCCAAAGTGAGGCTTGGGGGCCATTTGCAGCCCCTGGACTAATTCTGTGCGGCCCCCCGACTGCAGTTCAAAAATTATTTGGCCAACAAGCAGCGATAGTTGATGCAGATGGATCATTTTTATTTTTAATTATAGTCCAATTATTACAGACATATGAAAATCTTCTTGCAATTGAAATTGAAGTATTCACCTTTTAATTAAAGCAAATGGGACTCAAAATTAGGCTTTGGTGCTCAAAAATCTGCTTTTAATTAATGAAATTGGCAAAATACAGCAAGTGTTTTTAAAGAAACAGTGACCCAAATCCTGTTTTTAATGCTGAGAATAGACCAAAAAAAAACTTTGGATTTTTTTTTCTCGCTTGAGATAATCATCCAGTTGGAAAAACAACTTGGACGACCATCTTTATAAGAAAATGTGCAAAATCCTTTTTAAGTTTTAGACCTACAATGATTTATGCTGTGTTACTAGAAAACCTTGGGATTTCTAGGTAATTCTTAGACTCTAATTACTTTCTAAAACTCTAGCAAAAAGAGAGTAGCACTTTTTAAGTTGAAGGGTATAATCCTGTATTTCAGAATAGTCTAAGAATGGGCCGAGTTTATTTTCTTTCTACCCCGACTTTAAGTGTCAGCTGCCAAATAAACAAATATATATAAACAAACATAAGTCATAAGCACCAAACGAGTGATTGTCGCCAAATAAAATGTTCAACTAAGCTTTAACAATGAAATTTGTGAAATTAAATAAATTGGTAAATTTGGTTGGACATCTAAAAGTGTAAAATTCAGAGCATAAACAGTCCATTAAATGCGTTACTGGTCAACAGGATGTTTTTGAGAATAAAAAATGACAGGAGGTGTAGAAAGAACTAAGGTATGGTTAAAGAGTAAAAGTAAATCAGTACCTTCCCATTTGGATCCTGGATTCTGATCGGGTTTCGGTTTCATTCTTCTTTTTTCTCATAGACCGAGAACAAGAAAAAAAGTCTCCTTTTTACCCCAGACAGGCCTGGTCAGCTCATTGTTTATAAACTTCAGAGCTGTCCACAAATGGAACCGGAAAACAAAAACAAAAAAAAAACACACACACACACACACAAAAAACTGAATTCTGTAACAAATGTAGCTTTTCCCCAGTTTAAACGGCGTGTTTACCATTTAAATGTCATCTATCAGTGTTTCTCCAAAACTACGTCCAGACTCGTTGGGGGAATTTAAACAAAGTCTACACGGTCTCCGTCGCCATTGTTTTTTTTAACATTTAAAAACTAACTCGGTTAACTTTAAGTTCATGTTATATTAATCATATTCGAGTTGGAGCCGCATTACTACATCTGAATAAATACGGTAGTTTTAAACTTGTATCTCGGCGTTTCCTCTAACGGTCAGTTCCCGCTTTTAAATCCGGTAGGTCGAGTCCAGGCTGCCATGTCTGGTGACTTCCGGTCCCAAAATACGTTTCTTTCTCCCATCATATCACAGCGGCAAAAGAAACGAAAAATGTCAAATAGCAATCTTAATACAACTTCATTGTCCGATAATAGTCGTTCGTCAGAATGTTTGATGATCTTCTTCGTCCGAAACGCTGAACTTTTTGAGGTCTCGTTCAACCGAAACTACTCAAACCTGGCAACCAGGATCTTACGTAAACTCACTCCTATTGCTTGAATGTGATGATTCTCCACAGCGCATTGCATAAACTAAAGCATTTAAATTCGTATGAACCAAAATGAACACAGTGCTCCGTTTTCAAAGATAAATACATATGTTGATTTTTATTTTATTTATTTTTTACATCTTCGATAAATAAGAAAAATATAGAATGTGCTGAACTGGACCGCTTCGTTATGTCATCTTGTAACGTTTGCGGAGTAAACAGACGTGCCAGTATGGGTTATGACCCCCTGACCATACGCACGTGTTTCAGCTACGCTCTCCTATTAAAAGCCTTTAGGACGGGGGTTACCATGCTGCTATATGGGAGCTAAAAACCCCGAAAGGGATCACGATGACTGATTTCCCTGAATACGCCGCTGGTGCTCTTGTATTTTAACAGGTAGGTGGTTAGTTAAGCTAACAGGCTAACCACGGTTAGACACAGACCTCTTCGTGCCACAGTATCGTCTGGGGTAGTCTTAATGACATAGTAACTAAGTCGTCTATAACTGTATTTGTTAAAGCACGTCATGGCGGACATGTTAACTGTTATGCAGATATGTGCATGAAGTAAAATTGCTTATTTCTTTTTTTTTTTTTTTTTTTTGTTATAAAGACAAAGATGAGTCAACCAAAAAGTCCTTCTACTGCCATCAATGGCATAACTCCAATCCAGCAGATGATTTCTTCCTGCTCCGGAGCCCTGATTACGTCACTTCTCGGTGAGAAATTATAATATTAAATTCAGGCTCTTATGTAAACCACAGTCAGCTACTTTTTTACCCTGCGCCTATTTTGCTGTCTTAGAATGGATACGCAATAACTCCAGGTTGTACTTAAAATTGAATTGTTCAGTATCGATAAATTAGAATATGACTGAAAATTTGTTTATGATGGTAATAAAACAAAATCATCCCAATCTTTATACAGGGTGATTCATTTCGGGTGTTTACACCTGTTAATTTTGATTATTTCAGATTATTTTTATGAGGTGTTGCAGCTAATCAAAGAAAAATGTAAATAACATGCTAGATCAATAAAAAAAAGAATGAATGAATTTGATAAAACAGGCCGATCGCCTCCATGCCACTCTGCATTAATGCAGTTTCTCACTCAAAAAGAGCCCTCAACTACCAGTTGCATAAACCGTAAAGGACAAGGGCGTGCTGTTCTGTAAGCCAATTATTCTGTACTAAAAATCTTCTTTTACCCTTTTATAGTTAATATTTTATTTTGTGGAGAAACTGAATTAGAGGTTTTGATTAGCTCTAAGATGTAATTAAAATCTAACTCTGCGTAATTAATCTAAGTTATAGATCAGGTTTGCTCTTTGGATTTAAATACTGACATTTAATAAGCCTATATTTCAGTTTAGTGAGCTGCACCTGTTTTCAGCTTAGAAAACCAGGCAGTTACAGCAATGCAGAATATCAAATTCAGGAGTGATTTACGTCCCTTTTGTTAAATTGAATTAAAACAGAATATTTATCATAACAATGGTATAATGTATTAAAAGAATTATAAATATTCCTAAAAAGTCCAGCAAAAGTTCTTTATTTATTTATTTTGGTTGAAATAAAACAATTCATCGACTTGAAATAGTCCATTTGGTCAAAATTGTTACTGTTGAATACTATTTTCATCACAAATTCGGCCTTGTCACAAAAAAAGGCTTTCTGCTTGTATTCATTTTTAGAGGTGGGGGAAAAAAGCTGTTTTAAATTTAAGATAAAATGTACTTCCATGTTTTTTCTGGTAACCAGACCTTTCTTGGGCCGGAAAATGCTAACGTTTCACCTCAGTTGATTTGAACGATCTACTAATAGTATCAGTAGTAACGAGATGTTTCAGAAAAGAGCCGTTAACTAAAAACTCACATTAGATGATCAGCAGGAGGATGCTGCATCTGTCAGATGAAATTATCTGTTGCAGGTACTTTTCTGGGCCTTACATTTTGTCCTTCTGTTGACTCTCTGTTGTTATTTTGAAAAACACACTGCACATCATGCTATCATTGACAAGAACACCGACTGGATCTAATTTCTCTACTTCGCCTTAAGTCAACTAAAAAAAAACTTCAAACTCACCTGAATGATCCAAACTGGAAAACTTCTAAAATGTCTGGATGTTTGGAGGAGATTACACCTACTACTAATTGGTTAATCGGTGTGAGCGGATGAGCGGCACCTGGCTGCTGCTTATCCGCTTAAATCCTGTGGAAGTTGTAAGGCTGGGCTTAGTTTTACGTTAACACTGTTGCTGCATTTTACCTTCCTCGGCATTTATGAAATATATCCTGACACGATATCCTGTGTGTACCATGCATTACTGTCCATCTAAGATGTAATTGATGCAAATTTCTAACAATACAGATGTTTCAAAGAGACGTCCATGAATTAATAAAAACCAAGTTGAAAATATTTTGCATAGTGAAAAATATTTTTGCAAGGAAACAAATCTGAACCAGGAGAACCTGTTTATGGGGAACTGTTCCTGTAATATAAGCTGACGTTCATGCTGAGCTGCTTATTTTTCAGTCACACCTTTGGATGTAGTAAAAACCCGACTGCAAGCACAGAAAAACCCCTTGACCAAAGGTATAGTTTATGAAATCACATTTTAAGTAATCTTACATTTAATAACAACGTATTATAAACCTTTTTTAACCACTCTTTTAACATTTCTGAATGTGCTATATCATTTTACAGGCAAGTATTTTGTCTACTGCAATGGACTCATGGACCACATATGTGTGTGTGAAAACACCAAGGGCTGGTACAAAGCTTCCGGTCACTTCAAAGGCACCCTGGTAAGGTTTCACACAACGCACCGGTTACAATAAACTGAGAATGTAGAAATGTTTAGACTTGCATATTAGCTCCAGATTTGGTTTGCGCTCCGTTTCTGTGTGTATACAGAGAAAAACTGATCCCGTTATGACGTAAAGCCTCTCACTCCGCATCTCTGCAGGATGCCTTCTATAAGATAGTCTGCTGTGAGGGAGTCACGGCCTTATGGAGCGGTCTGCCTCCAACACTGTGAGTATAAAGCATCTATTTATTTTTTTTTCTTCTGCTATATTTTGGCTAATGTAGCCAATATACAGGGATTCTATGTAAAGTCTGGAGAAGTATGGAATGTAGGTCTTTTCCAGGTCTGGGTAGGTATGGAATAGGAAATATTAGCAGACAGAATAAGGAATATTTCCAATATTTTTATTCCCTTTATTCCCTATTCTATTATCCAACAGTTGCATCCATCCATCCGTCCGTCAGCCCATCCTATAATGGTTTATTTATTGATTTGTGGATTTGTTTGCTCAGTCATCTGTTTGTTTTCCATCCATCTTTCCTTTTGCGGGATCCACGTCTAACTAGTCGAAACCCTAAATACCACTTATTGAGCCATGCTGGTCTATCGGTGTTCATTCATTTTATGCTAAGCATTAATTTGGCTGTTTAATCTTGACACAATAGTAACTAGTTGAAATCCCTGTCAGTATTTGTAAACAGGGCTACACCCACTTTAAAACTGCATTCACAATAAAGTATTTTATAAGACATTTGACACCATTGGCTTCCAGGAATGATTTTTATGGGGTTAGATTTGAGCTACTCATGTTTTTGTTGTGGTTCCAGCGTGATGGCGGTCCCAGCCACAGTGATCTATTTCACGTGTTACGATCAGCTGTGTGCAGCGCTGAAGGTGAGGATGGGAGAGCGAGCCCAGGAGGCTCCTCTGTTAGCGGGAGCCATCGCTAGAGGTGAGCTGAGCACCGTCCCATCCGAGACTCCTCTGCTGTTATTTTGAAACTTATTTGGCAGAAATTGCACATGGTAAAAGCATTTTTTTTTTTTTTTAGCTTAGGCGCCAGAGGTGCTTGTTTCAGCTAAATGAATAGGTGACGTTGTCAATAGTTAGAAGTAAAGTTCCCGAAGTGTCCGAGGGCTCCAGCACAGTTTTACCAAACTGATTTCGTTATGAGGGAGTGAGAGGTTTCTCTGCCCTGATCCACTGTTTCTTATTCCCAATTTAATAACTGCCTGTAGGTGATTATTGCAGTCAGAGACAAAAATCTGGATGTAATTAAATCATGAGAATCGCTTATCTCTTTTAAATTAAAATGTTCCTTGGAACAGATTTTCTTTCTGATACCGTCGTTTGCCCTGGGTCTCGTTGTAATGTCGTGTCGATCACACAGGACAGAAGACGCGTGTTAATCTTTGATTCCGGCATCGCCTCCTCTTTGTTTCAGTGGGTTCAGCGACCGTAATCAGCCCCCTGGAGCTGATCCGCACCAAGCTGCAGTCCCAGAAGCAGTCGTACCGGGAGCTGACCAACTGCATCCGCTCTGCAGTGCAGACAGAAGGCTGGTGGTCTCTGTGGAGGGGTTTGGGCCCCACCCTGCTCCGAGACGTGCCCTTCTCAGCCATGTACTGGTACAACTACGAGCGGGGCAAAAGCTGGCTGTGCCAGTGGTATAACGCCAGCGAGCCCACGGTCACCATCACCTTCCTATCTGGAGCCGGGTCGGGTTCGGTAAGTATCTCTGATCCTCCTCCCGGGATCCACCGTCCAGATGCCCGCTGGATGTTGATTCGTGTTTGTTTTCTTTTTTTGTAGATTGCTGCCATTGTTACTTTACCGTTTGACGTGGTGAAAACAAGACGACAGGTGGAGCTCGGGGAGCTGCAAGCAACGAATTGTAATTATGAGATTATTTATTAATTACATGATAAATGATTGCTGATGTTTTTAGTTTAGCAATTATCAGGTATCAAGGTAAAGATGTGGGAGAATTTCAGGAGCTTTAAAATGGTTTATATACATCTGAAGGGTAACATGAGCGGCTCATGACAGACATACATAAAGCCTTAGAGGGCAGGTCAGTGACATGTGACAGTCGTTAGGGTCACAAGTCAAAGCCTTAGGATGGGATGAAACTGAGCGACATTGTGTGGCTCTCACTGAGTGATGGCTGTGATCATCAGCCTTTGTTAATCCTCTAGACTCCTTCATGCTTTTGGTCTGATAAGCACATTGATAAGCTGATCCTCCTATGTTGGACCATGTATTATTTGAGTTATTTTGCTGCTCTAATCTCCAAGCATGAGAGAATCAATGATACCGAATAAAGGCATGATTAGTTAAAGCTCGTCACTGTGTTTAAAACATTGTTCTGAGGAAGATTAAGTTAGTAGGAATCAGTTTTTTTCAGCTAAAAGTGCCACACAAAGAAGATAGCGGGTTGTTTTCATGGAAAATACACATCGATTCGAAGCAGAAGAAGCGCAGTTCAAAGCATCTTTAAAAGTCCAAAAATTAAAACTTTCCCCTCTGTTCTCTCAGCGTCAGGTCAGGTTTCCTCATCCACCTTCAGCATCATGCGGAGGATTGTGGCTCAAGATGGCTTCCGTGGGCTTTTCGCAGGTGTGTACTAATCTGATATTTATCAATTTTCTATCTAAGTAAGCAATATGATTTGAAGTCAAACATGTATGTCTGCGTGATCTCTTCATAAGTGTTTTCTCCACGCCAGGTTTCCTCCCCAGGCTGATCAAAGTGGCTCCAGCCTGTGCCATCATGATCAGCTCCTACGAGTTTGGAAAGGCCTTTTTCCGCAAACACAACCAGGAGAGGATCCTTCAGCAGCTGCAGTCCACAAACACGTGATTGGTATCCGTGAATCAACCATCCCCATGATCACTGCTAGATTAGAAACATGGGAAAACATGTAATTTTGCCAATCCTAAAGAGGCAGAAATAGGGGTTAAACTAAATATTCTAAGTATTTCCGCTCTGAGATCAATGCATATTAAATATCTTATAGTATTTATATTTTATTTTAGGATCGAGGCTATGAGAAATTATTTTTTTCATGTAAAAAAAAAAGAAGAAAAAAGTCGATTTACATGTTTAATGTATGTATCAGCCAGCAGATGGCAGCCACAGTTTGGTTTGTATTGAATCCTCATCATGTTCAAGTTGCCTGAGGATCATTTTATCCTGCTGCTTGTCACGCCTAGAGCCATGTTGACCAAAACTGTGAAAGTAGAGGGATGACGGTTTGCCAGAAGAACTTTATGAAAATGTGACGTCTCTAATGTTCAGATTTTATTCTCATCGGTCTTGCAAGCCTTCTTGTCCCCTCTGTCTCTGTGGACATCGACACACATCTGGAAATTTCAGTGTGAAAGCAAGTGGAGTTTATTTAAAATAAAATATTAAAAAAAAAAATGCAAATAAAACATCTGGTTAATGTCTGTGCAAATGCCTGCTAGAACGAGCTGAAGGCAAATACTGTATTTAGATGCTGAGGTAAACAGCAAATGACCATTAATCCAAATGACTTTCTACCAATGTCCTAAGGCGTTTGAGTAATATTTTTTTCTTTTTGCATGTAATTCATTGCAAACATCTAAAAACAGATCATTTTAAATCACCAACAGTTAACTATTAAGAAAAGAGAAGAGTAAATTATTGAAGTAAAATACTGCATCTTAGTATCTGAAGAGAACCCAGAAGTGCAGGGAGATTACCTGAGAACAAAAATCATGTGATAATGCAAAATGTACAACACGAACACTGGTGGAATAACAAAACATTTACATCTTAAAATTAAATACGCCAGTGGTTTAACGCCCTGGTATCAGCTGTATCAGAACAGATCAGAGCATCGCTTCGTTCAGTCAGCAGGAAACCAGCGACTGATCTGATCTAGTCAGCATTTATAGCTTAATCTTTGAAAATCACCTCTGCGACACTGAAATGAGACGAGAATTCATACAGCAGCTTTAAATCGACTCACTTCCTTTCCAACGTAGGAGAGAAGTAATGCTACACAGATAAGAAGCAAACTAAACTGAACACGTGTTGATGAGGTTACATCAGCTGGGACTTGATTTCAGTCTTCGTGTCGTCGAGCTTCGCCCGGTTCCCTTCGCTTCAAGTCCGGCTCAACATTCAGAAACACGGCACATAAAAATCAGCATCAATCACCAGCAAGAGGAAAGTTCCTGAATCGTTTGAATCGACGAGCTTCGTCCCCCTACGACGGAGTGACACCCGGACTGCTGATCTCTGTCGCAGGACTGGCCAGACATTCACTGGACTTCAAGCTGGCCAGAGATTTATAGCTGGCCACTGAGGTCAGGGAGCCACAGAGACCTCTAAGAGACGGAGTTTCCTCCTTACCTGCAAGACGAAGGACAAACATTTAATGTCCAAGCGATGGGTGAAGGTCTTTCTGTGTTTATAAGAGGAGACGTGCCTTGCGTGTTCGACGTGAGGCTCATGCCTGCAGAAAGCTGCTCCAGACTCTGGAAACTCTTCCTGCACGCAAACGTAAAAGAAACTGTGTTGAACATTAAATCAGACTGAACCTTCCCTGTTTTATGTCAAGCAGGATTAGCTAAATCACATTTTTTTGATAAATGCCTGAATAGTTAGAGGATTTTTTGAAAGATTTTCTTTTATTACTTAGAATTCAAAAATGCACAAACACAAGGATAAACATGTCGCTGACCAATCTGTGAAAGCCTGAATCTTCATATACTGGTTTTTCAAGCCTCTCATAGTTTTAATTCCCAACATTTGAGTTAAATGGGGGCTTCCTTATGTGGCTTCATGGGAAAATCAAACAAAATCAGCCAAGATATGAGGGAGAATTGTGCATCTCCAAATCCATGGCTCGAAAACCACTTCAAGATTACTGAAAGTGCCAGGTTCAGAAAGTATTAACACTGCGGTAATCTCCAGTCATCATTCAGGTCGAGAAGGAAATGGGTTCAGCGATCCAGAGATGAGCGGGTTTGGTGCCAAAAATTAAATCCATAACAAAAGCAAAAAGCAAAAGATCCCGTGAGGATGCTGGCTGAAGCCTTTACGGACAAGAAAGGCCACTCAGAGATCTAGAAGGCTTTACTCCACAAGATAAGACATATATATATATATATATATATATATATATATATATATATATATATATATATATATATATATATATATATATATACAGAAACATGATGAAAGCAAAATTATAGGGTGCCATACTAATTTTTATAGTCATTTTTATATTCTAATTTAAAAGGATCTAAATAAGCTTGCAAGCCTTAGAACATGATCCCAACTGTGAAGTACAGGGGTGGCAGCATCATGCGGTGGGGGTGTTTCGCTACATGAGGGACTGGGTCGCTTTTTAAAATAAGTAGCGTCATAAAGGAATAAAGAAAATAACATTAGGTGGAAACATTAAAAGAACATCTCAAGACGTCAGCCAGGATGTCCAAGCTTTGATGCGGCTGGGTCTTGCATACGGACAATGTCCATAAGCATGCACTGCCAAGTTATTTACACAGTGTAATATGGACAAGATGTCCAACAGAGAATATGCAGGGAGAGCGGAAAAACTGGGAGCTAGGTGTCCTACAGAGCTGATTCGGTTACACCAGTTCTTGCAGGAGGAATGGGGCACAACTATAGTGAGAAACAGGTGTAATAAGGACAGAAAGTTTCACTATTCAGGCATTTAATCATCTAGCTAAATTAAGATCCAATTACACACTGTCCAATTCATCTTAGGTACAATACAGTAAAATCCAGTAAATCAAATCATGAAATGCTCATTGATAAACAAGTTTTATATTTAGAAACATCAAGCAATCTGCATGAAGTCTTTGACTTTGCAGGTACTTTTCATCTTGAGCAAGCATGGGGCAAAAATATTAATATTTTTCACCATGGACATCTACAAAAGGTGGATTAAGGCTGCTTTTAATGATTCTGCCCCTTGAATCCAAGACTTTCACACTTTCTCCATCTTGGTTTTGGGCGGCTATGTCTATAAGGTAATAAGGTGGATTATATACACTTTTTCTTATTGTTTTTGAACCATATAGACACAAACATCACCACTGTAAACATTTAGAGAAATATTAAAAAAAGATGTCAAAAATGCTTTTTGAAGCAAGACAAACATTTCGACATTTAAATCTGCTAAAATTGGAAATCAGTGACAAACAGAGTGTGTTGGTTGCGAGGTGTTAGAGTAACTGAAGATGAAAAAACAAATGCCATACTCCTCCCACTGCCCAGTGCTCTTCCTGTACAGCAGCGTGTCCAAGGCAACAGCGTTGGCATCCAGGGTATCTGGAGACGGCCACTGATTGGTCAGATGGGCTGTTAGTTCCTGTCTGGAACGCAAATCGTTGTTTTTCAGCACAGTCCTGAAAATGCGAGAACATGACAGGACGAGCGTTATTTTTCTCACCAAAATAAAATAGTTATTGATAACGAAATAAAAAAGCCCAAGAAGTCGGCTTCAAGAATATGTCTCAACTATTTCTGTCAGTCTTGGACGATAACAAAGGAACAGATGTTGCTCTCCAGAGGTTTTCAGCTTCTTCAACATTTCCTCAATCAATAAAAATTTTGTTGTCATTCTTCTAAATGTCAGAATTATAAAATATATTAAATCATATTTAACACATCGAACATTTATGCAAAATCTACCCAGCTAAGTTTTGAGCATTTTGGTGCCAAAAGCTTTTAATTTTACCCACGAAGCACATTTTAAAAAACTGTTTAATTAATGTGCTGTACAGCGCTAACACAGATCAAACTATGGCATAATTAATAATGATTAAAAACTCCAAGATTACATTAAATTATCCAGATGAGTAAGTTTTACTGAAGTAGCTGCATGTGTGCAGGATTTCAATTGGTGGAGGATTGAAGGTCATAGGGAAAATCCTAATTCAACAATGAAACATATACAAACATAATGGAAAACATTTAGTCACATTACACCAACAAAGTGATGAGTTTGACTGGGATTCTATCTGATAGACCAACAAAAAAATAGACCATTATTATGAAATGGTATAAAAATTAGCACCAGTTTCACTTTTTTCTTTAAATTGTGGCGTATGTTTGTTTTCAGGCCAGGTCAAAGGAAATCCAGACCTAAATCCAATTTAGAACCTGTGGCGGGAAGTAAAAATAGATTTTCAGAGACTCTCTGCATCCAGTCACGCTGCGCTTGTAAAGAATGGGCAAAAAGCTTGTAGAGACATGCCCCAAAAAGACTGATGAAACCCATTATCGTTTCTATGTGTTGGCCTATCAAATCAAATCCCACATGTGACAAAATATGAAAAACGTCTCAAGGTAGGAGAATGTGCGTAAGAGGCTGTGGTTTAATTTTCCTTATAGACTCCATTTCATTTTATGTCCAAGGTGCCTCCTGAGACGTGCATTTAACATTTGAACTGCACTGATGAGCAGCCATTACACTTTAATGGCAGAAATCCTCTCGACGCCATGCCGGCTAGCTCTGAGTTGGTTATCAACCATTATTCTTACAACGATTAAAGGACTGATGGTCAAACATCACTGACGGCATTTTCTTTTTCTGGTTAGAAAAGGGCACCGAGTGCAGTGGATCCAAGAACGCAATAATAATAATAAAGTGCTGTAATCCCCAGAGGTCATCCTGTCCTAAATGTCAAGTTCGCAGAAAGATTTTCTTCAGACCTCCCGACTAAAACCGCCCCTGCAGCCATGTGTGCGCTTGCTGACAGACAAAAATCCTCTAAAAGGAGACTCACAGTTGGTTCTGCAGCTCCACTATGATATACTCAAGCTGTTGTTTCTCCAGCGTGTGGGAGAGGTGTGCGTCTGCTAGGCTCTGCTGAAGGGCTTTGCTGTGAGAAACGGCCTCCGACAGCTGGGCTTCCCGTAGGCGGACCAGCTCTTCCAGGTAACCCTGAGGCGAGCAAACACACACAGTCCTGTTTGTTTATTCCCATGAAGGTAATGCTGAATTATTGCATATATGGAGGTGATGTTTTTTTTTCCCACCCACCCCCCACACTAAAGACAAACAGAACGCAGCAGGAAGAAAAAGTCACATTTTAGATGCAGGATGAGTGTGTTTTAAACCAGTATTCCTCACACGGTGTTGTCTCCTCTTGGCATTTCAAGAACCAGGCGGCTGATTATCACGCGGGCTCCAAGCAAAATGTCACGCTGCCTTAAATAAAGTCACCCAGCCCCTTCCACACAAAGCCACACACCTTCTGCTCCAGAGCCATGCGGTACTTCTGCTCGAAGCGTTTGCACTTGCTGACCAAGTTGCTCTGCTCGGTGAAGATTGACGCGGCGGTCGCCGCTTTATCGGGGGTGCTGCTCTCGCTGCCGCTACTTCCCAGAGTCCTCATCTCCTCCTCGTCGCTGCTGATGCTGTCTGCGCTGCAGAGAGGACCAAAAGCGCACCGGCACATTAGTATGCATCCATGTCTGCCAAAAATGACACCCGTCTGACCCTTTAGGAAATTAAATCTCGCTCCCCTGACAGCAGACACACTCTTGAGTTTTTAAATGAGTTCACATGAAGAGAGATAAGGAGACTGGACGACATTTAATAAACCCCATTGCCTAAATGTTGTGAGCAAAATCTTTTTCTGCATTCAACCAGTTTAAGTTGATTTAAACTTAAACTGGTTACACAACTTAAATTTTAATGGGTGCATGTACAGCACCCATCACAATTGTTGGTACCCTTGGTAAAAATGTGCAAAAGACTTTAAAATCAAATATTTCTTAACACTAAAAATGTTAGAAATATTCCTTTAAATTTAGCACATTTCTTTCAATACGAAAAAAAATTATTGACAAGTACTGCCACCCATGAAAAATCCTTTAAATTTATCCTATTTAACATTTACTTTATTCATTCTTTACTGTTTTTCAGTCAATCAGAGTGTTGAGGAACTTGTAAATATTAAACTATGACTGTGTTCCCCCAGGATATAAAGGGATGCGACACAAGCAACCTTTTCTTGACTTATCTTCAAAATGGCAAAGACAAGCGAATGCAACGTTCAAGTAAAGCAAATGTGTTTTGTCTGTGCAAATTCTCAGTTACCCGGGTCTTCGCAACAGCAAACAGGCTTAAATCGGAGGCAACCGGACATTCGTTCAGTTCTTTCTGAAAACGTTTCGACACCTGTCCAGGAGTCTTTGTCAGTCCTGGTGGCTAACACTTAGCAACCTTTAGTTTGTGTACTGCTGTTTTTAAAGGACATGGAGGCCCATCCTCCTAGGCTCATTCTCAGTCAGAAGCAAATCAATGGCCCACCCGCCACCGTCCTGGGTCGTTAGAAGCTATTGCTTGGTGTGAGTGGAGTACTTGGTCACCTGAGTCATGATGAGACTGCTGATGTAATTTATTTGGAATGTGTTGGAAGACTAAGCTGTAAACACGGGGAGTTGGAAGCCCAATCTTCCACCTCTGTTTAATCATGGCTTTTCTTTTTAGACCAAGATGGCCTCTTTCACCCCTCTTTTCATCTGTTCTCCCTGTTCAAAATCTGGACCTCACTGTTGTCAAAAGAGTGTCCTTTGTTCTTGAGGTTCAGGTGGACAGCTGAATCTTGCCCTGAGCTGCTGGCCCTCCTGTGCTGGGCCATACATTTATGTAGCTGCTGTTTAGTTTCTACAATGTAGGAGTCTGAGCAGTCCTCACTGCATTGGACCGCATAAACAACGCCACGCAGCTGTGGTTTGGTTGTTCTGTCTTTGGGATGAACCGGTTTTTGGCTGAGAGTGTTATTATGTTTGAAATTTACTGGTAAGCTGTGTTTGGAGAAAATTATCCGGAGTTTCTCAGAAACTCCTGACACATAAGGAATGACAATGGTCTTGCATTTCTCTGTTTTCTCCTCTATGTTCAATGCTGTTGTTTTTTTCCGCCAGCTTTGTTGGCTGATTTGACAACGTCCCATTTTAAGAAACCACAAGCTTGCAGTGATTTCCTGACATGCCTGTGTTCTTCTTGTTTCTCCTCTGTGGCAGAGGGATTGTTCTCAGCCCGGTAACTCAGAGTTCTGATAACAGAGAGTTTGTGCTCCAGTGGGTGATGGGAATCAAAATGCAGGTCGGTGTGTGTGGGCTACTGGTAAACTTCAGTTTTGAGCCTCCCATCTTCCTCAATTACATCAGCAGTCTCGTCATGAGACTTATGATTATCGTCTGCAGCAATACACTCACTAAATATTTTATTATTAATTAAAAATGATACGTACTATTGTAGTATATAGCAATTATCTATAATATATAATGAAAATGTTTCTGTGTTTCCCTGCAATGGACTGGCGACCTGTCCAGGGTGTACACCGCCTCTCGCCCATTGACAGCTGGAGATATGCACCAGCACCCCTAGCAACCCCAATAGGGATAAGTATATATAAGTTATGGACAAGTTATGGACATATATATACATGTCCATAACTTGTTTTACCAAATCTCAAATTAAAGTGGCAACCACATGATTTATTAATGAATAGGGAATGGGAGTAATTATGTTCATCTTCTTCCCACTTCTTTTCAAGCTAAATTTGTTCTTTGTGTATGTATGCAGTATTATTATTATAAAAACAATTAACTGTTATAGATAGATAGATAGATAATCCAGTTTTATATATATATATATATATATATATATATATATATATATATATATATATATAGCGCTCTGCCATGTAACTAAGGATTTATTTGTGAAAAAGCACCTCATGTCCGCCGTTGTTATGGTGGCGTGTCAAAAACATACAGCCAAGTCAATACAAAAATGGTTCACCGAAGGCAAAAATCAATGGTCCTACATCTTGTGCTAAATCTATGGGTGAGCTAATGAGGCCAAAGATGAGCCGGATCCATTTAGGATCAATGCAAAGAGGAATGGCTCCAAGATCCCTCTCGCTGAATGCTTGAACTCTGGGAACGTGGCTCCAGAACACTAAGCGCTGCCCTTCTGGAGAACAGGTTGTTCACCATAGTATTACCAGCAGGGATGTGAGGAAGTTGTTTGTTTCTCTTGTCGCTGTTTCTTTCACATCTATTTGTGGTCCTGAGAGTGACACGGATGTCGATGTGAATCACTTCATAGAACATACCTCTGTGTGAACTTCAGGTACGGCGTGTAGTCGATGACGGCAGGACAGCTGTCGTCCAGACCCTCCCCTTTCAGACAGAAGCTACGAAAAGAAAACAAGAGTGTAAATCAAGGCACCGATTGTCCTGTATTAACTGCTTTTAATCAGCATTTTTGCTAAGTACTGAAACTTTACAACCAAGTAGAGAAGAAACTAATAGAAAAGGGCCCTTGGTGTCTTAAAAGATGTCCATCTATCACTTGAGTTGTTCCTTCAATTCAAATGTTGACACTGTAGCAAATCAGGTAATCACTAAAATGTAGTAGCATTGTTATAATTTGGTATATAGAAAACTTTGTTTTCTATATTCTTTTTTGTTTTTTAAAACGTTTTGTACACAACATGGACGTTTTGACAGTCCTTCACCTATACTTTTCACAAAAAGGGCATTTGTTTTCGATTGAATATTTATTTATTCTAATAATACTTAGTAGCAATAAAATGTGTGGGTCGAGCTGTAGAGCCACGTGTGTGGGTAACGCCTAGGGTTGGGTGATATGGACCAAAAATAATACTGATATTTTTAGGCTGAATGCTGATCTATGATTTTTATCTCCATATGTAAAATCTTGTAAAATCACAACATTTGGAACAATTTATTAAAAACAGAAACTGAAATTCGTATTAATGTAAAACCTTTTCAACAATTAGCACACAGACTAAGTACAGCATCTTACAATGTTTTCATATTGTCTTGACAAAGATGACAGCGTCCTCTGATGAGGACACTATTGCAACTGCAATTTCAGCAATATTAAAAGTTGCTCTGGCTAAATTTTATCTTAATTTAGTCAGATATATTCTGTGTAGGACGAGTGCAACACCAGGACCTAATGCTGGAACTGCCAGTGTTTCTCAATGGGATGATTTTTATGGGCTTTAATGATGTTGTAGCAGCACACACAGGAGCCATCAGGCCAGGCATGCAACTAATAATGCAAAATCCGCAGGTTCGAAAAAAACGAATGAATCGCAGCAATATCATGAAGGAAATCTGCTTTAATAAAAACTAATATTAATGCCATTAAATCTGAAAGGAATTTAATTAATAAACTGAGAGACAACGCATTTTATTTATTGTGCCAGCCATTGATCTTGTGAAACCGTAAATCTGGTCTTTTCTCCACTTTTTGTGCAATTGGTTTTGTCGCCGCCGTGGAGCAGCAACTACAAGCGTCTCAATGACGACATCCGTACAACAGAGAGGGAAAGTCTCACTGACTCACAGTAGATCAGACAGTAGATCATTACAAGCACCTGAAATCAATGGTGTTGAGTCCAATGAGCGTATCTGCCAACAGCCCCGCCTCTTCTCCCAGCATGATCGCTCCCTCCTCAAAAAACCTCCTACAGTCGACACAAACACACAGATCATCAGCGTTTAGTTCAGTTCAGAGACCATTAGAGAAGCAACAAAACTCGTTCACATCTGTGCTTTTATGAGCATTTGAGGACCTGGTGGTTTTGAAGTCCTTCAGTGCGAATGAGATGTACTCTGAGAGCCGCTTCTCCATCAGAACAACTCTGATCCAGGCTCTGCCCTGCATAGACACAGAGGAAACTCAACCTGAACAACAAGCTAAACATCCAAACATGCATTTGTTTACGAAAGCACATCAACAGTTTGCAGTAAAAATGTGTTAATGAACTAGAATATTAAAATGGAAATACTTCAATTAATATCTTATGAAACGTAAAAAACTAAATTAAGGCGTTAAGGAAAAATGTACACATTGTTTAATCAGTTCTATAAAAAAATAGATTTTTCTAACAGCAATGTCGCCTATATACCCATATGGTTTAAATTCTGCTTGCTTATACTAGATATGGTTAATATCCACATGTTTTATGCTGCTGCAGCTCTTCTCCAGCTCTCCCTGCAGTATTGGAAAAATTGTATATGATGCCGGCATGGGGCGGGGCCACACCTTGGCTCTTGATGATCGCACATTTTCCATGCTCTCAATGCTGCGGATGCAGTTATGAGGTACTTTACTGCAGGACGCTTTTATGTAATCCCAGAAACTACGAGGACTCTCGTAGCCAAACCACGTTGTCTGACCTAAAATACAGAGAAACAGGATTTAAGTTTGGACAGGGTACTTCAAAATGTTTAATTTTAACTAATTGTTTTCACAAAGATTTTCTAACATTTTTCTTTCTCTTAATAAAAGCTTTATTATACAGGAATGGACTGGAAGGATTGAATTTGAATCCAATTTGATTCAGCATAACTGGATATGAACTGCACAGCAAAGTACCTCGAGAAGACAGATGTTATACATTTGTACTATACAAATAGACCCAATTTGATCGCATATAAATAAATTTCCTTCTATCGCTTCTAAACTTTTTAGACCACAAACTAAAGTATAAATTGTTGTGTTTAATTGAAATGAATGCACTGTGATGACTAGATGGTTTATCAGTTTAGGAAAGAAGTTTACAAAAATTCTCACTGCTACCAACTGCGCCACTGGGCAACCAGAACTAAGTTCCTTGGTCCTGGGTTTGAATCCTGACCCTGGTCTTTCTACATGGAGTTTGCATGTTCTTCTCGTGCATGCATGGATTCTCTCTGGTACTTTGGCTTCCTCCCAAAGTCCAAAGACATGACTGTCAGGCTAATTTGTCTCTAAAACTGCCCTTAGATGTGAGCGTCTGTGTGCTTGGTTGTTTGTTCTGTGTTGCGTTGATGACGACCAGTCCAGGGTGCACCCTACATCTCACCAAACGACCTCTGGAGATAGACACCAGGTATAGATAATGGATGGATGGATATTCAAAGAGTATTCAAATGATTCTTAGAATATAACTAAAAAATTAACAGGAGTGCAGCTAATTATGACAGAAAAGTGATGATGATTGTCTATCAAATTGGCTTAAATTCTTTCTTACTAGTTGTGGTAGGTGGGTAAAACTGTGCAACCTGGGAAAAAATATTTAAAACTAACATTGATAATGGTATGAACATTAAGGATTGTGATTTATAGTAAAACCAGACACTGGGTCTACACTACATTTTATTAAACGAGTCGGTGATACGAAGGCATACGTAATCAAACACTCCACCCTTCAGTCTGGATAAGATAAACCTTACACTGCCTTGCAAAAATATTAAAGCCAAATAAACTTTAAAAAAAAAAAAACATAACAAAAAAATCCTGTGATAGACCAACACAAAGTAGAGCTTAATTACAAAAGACGGAAAGCTGTGACATGTTTGTATTCAGCCCTGAGTCAATACTTTGCAGAACCACCTTTTACTGCAGCTGTGGCTGCAAATCTCTGAGGAATGTCTGCAGCAGCTTTGTAAGTCACGAGACTGAATCGTTTCACCCATTTTTCTTTGCAAAGCAGCTCAAGCTCAGCCAAATCTATTGGAAAGCATCTGAGAACAATTTTCAAGTACTTCCACGGGCCAATTAAATCCACGTCTAGCCCACTATAACACATGAAGATGCTTTAATATAAACCATTCCTTTTTAGCTCTGGCTGCATGTTTAGGGTTGTTTTCCTGTTGGAAAGCCCATAGTTCAGTCTTTTGCAGCTTCTAACAGGTTTTCTTCAGGATATCCTTGCATTTAGCTCCATCTTCCCACCAACTTTAACCAGCTCGCATACACCTGCTGAGGAACGCTGTCCCGACAGCATGATGCTGCCAGCGCGTTTGTGGCTGTAATTAGGCAAACTTTTCTTAGGGTATTACTACTTTCTCTATGTGTGTTTTTCGCTCTGTTTCTTTAACCTTTACATGCCTTTGAGCCGATGACTGAGGATGTGCTCCAGGATGGACACAAAGTTAACAAACTCTGGGCAAGAGTCGTCTATGGTTTCAAAGCAGGAGCGATCCAGCAGAGTCTTCACTGAAAACCTTAACAGAAAGAAGATGCACACAAAATTAGGTTACTAAGGTTTTTTTTAAAAGGGCAGCATCACAGATTTTCATTCTTAAATAGCAATGTTGAAATAATTATCTCAGGTTTTTTTTTATATATCTTATTCAAGTCAAAAGCTTGGACCAAGAATTATACAAACAGCATTTGACAGAAACATGAATTTACCAGACTGAACCAACAAGAGGATCATTGAGAATAATACCATCTAGATGTAGAGAGTTTGATGTTTAGAGAAGACGGATCACCAATTAAAAACACGACTCGCCAAACCTTTCACTAATCAGGTTCAAGCAGACAAATTTCAGACCTGTTCAACACAGCAGTAACATTAATCTTCTGTGATGAAAGCAGCCACAGCGCGCAGTCCCGTCCACTGCTGCACAAACCGACTCCATCTAATCTGATTGTAACTAAATAGACAGGAAGGAAAGTCGGCACATAGGCCTGCGATGTGCTTCTGTGTACGTGTGTCAAACCGTGTGTAGCCCTTGACGCTAACTAAATAATCTAACTTCAAATCTCGCTCTGCCTCCTAGCCGCTCCTCCTCGTTGCCCGGCAGCAGGATGACGATGGACCGTGAGCTTCCTGTGCGACACCTGATAAACCTCGTTAACTTTCAGAAACCTGAAAAATACCCTCCTGCAAATCAGTTCAGCCCAGTTCTTCTTAACACAAACTAAACTGAGCCCTGCTGCAGCCATTCGATATACTATTGCATCAGTTCCCCTCTAATGATTGTTTACAGTTGATGAGACAAGATAATTTAGCAGTTTATTTAATAACACTGTTGCTGCTTCTTTGGTTAAAACCTAAAATCCTACATGTGTTATTACTATTTGTCAAAATGACCAAACAGATCAGCATGCCTGCCTCCCTGTGATGACGGAGGGCTATTTTTATGCTCGGTGCATCAAATGCAAACTTTGCAGCCTCCATTAGAACATCAAATCTGACCAGCTCAGCAAAGTCCGACCACAGTTCTGCCCGCTGTTAAATCAGTAAGAGGTTCGTACAGCGCATTTCAGCAAAGGTCATCGCTCACTATGTACTGTCTGTGAAGAGCACTCTAGCACCTGTAATCAAAAAACAGCACAGTTATGATCTGCAATGTAACACATCTATTTAAATGATGATTCTTGTATGGTCTTGACCACATCCAAAGCATCGCAATATGCCACAAGTTGCACATATAATGTTTAAAATGTGCTTGAATGAGATGCAAAAGTTTATTAAAGAATACATTATATGGTATTTCTATGCATTGCCACGACGCAGATAATTTAGATACTAAGAATAAGAATTAAAACATCATTGGATTGATAAATTCACAAGGAATGAGAGGGATCCAGTAACGCCCTGGAGATGTATCCAGACATGTATTGCATGTTAAGACAGTACCTATAAGAGCATTTATTTATTCATTTAAATTTCATTCATTTAAATTTAATCCGCTGGTTAATAGTTCTTCACTCAATATATATATTTCTATTCTGTTCATTTATTTATCATGTTCTGTATAATCATAATTCTTCATATTTTTTTTATTACTTAATTCTGTTTGATGATGTGTTCTGACTGAGGCTCACATCCTACTATAAAACATTAAAATGAATGCATCCATATTGTTTGTTTCCCACTTTATCTTATTCAATTCAGAGTGATCTAATTGTCTACCAAACAAAGGTTTGTCATGTTTACTTCCTGCATATGTAAGGTTGTGGTGTCCAAGATGCGGCCCGGGGGCCATTTGTGGCTCTCAAAAGGAATTTGAATGGCCTGCAGCTGTAATTTAAGAATAATAAAACTTTGGTCCACCTGCAAAGGCAGCTGAAAGTAAAATTCTTTAAGAACATAATGGTAACCCGGTTTTTGCTTTATTTTAATTTAAAGCCATGTTAAAATGTCATGTAATTGAAAAATGTAACTGCCCTATGTGACCTGTCTTTTCCTCTATGTGAGATTTTATCTATGTTGTACTTCTGTTTGTATTTTAACTGGTGTGCCGTCTTGGCCAGGTCTCCCTCGAAAAAGAGATCTTAATCTCAAGGGACTTCCTGGTTAAATAAAGGTTAAATAAAAAAAAATAAAAAAATTTAACTTCATATCCATATTCATACCCATTTTTTGAAACTTGACTCAATATAGCAAACGTTTTTGAATCCAGGGACCCAAGTGATCCTGGTTTGCTTTTGAGGACAGACTTCTGTACTAAGGTGAAGAAAATAGAAAACACACAACCCCGACATATTAGGAAAGTTTATATAATTTTTTTTTTAATGAAGCAAACAAGCAAAATCCATTTTATGATTCAGATCTATGTGTCATTTCTGTGGCATTTGAAGGACCCAGTATGGTGTTCAGTGGTGAATAAAGCAACTTAAAAGTGCAGTGCAGGAACTGAAAAATGCAGGCACAGAGAAACAAGATGGTTAAACCAAAATGAGAGCAGCTGAACCAACAGTGGGCAGAGAAAACCAGGCTGTATATATATGCAGAGGCAGGGGTGAGAATAAGGAAGAAGACATATGGAAGTATTTAGATGAAATCAGGAACAGCTGAGATCAATGAAGGTAGAGAGCTGAGGATATAAGAGAGTACTGCACTGGGGTTGACAGGGAGGAACAAAGGAGGAAATCCAACCAAATAAATAACATACAACAAAAGTAAGAACTAATAAACGAATGCAAAAGGAAAAGTAACTAAAGAAAGCATGATCCAGGAATTTAACAAAATAAAAACCCAAACACCCAAGGATCCTGACACTTTAGTAATTTACAGATCCATTTCCACAAAAAAATCAAACTACTTTTATTTAGACACAATACTGAATCTCTAGTTTATTGTTGAGCAGGCTAAAAACTTTTTTTTTTTTTTTTCCAACCTAAAATCTAACCAAAAATATATGTTTTTGGCCCATTAATACTTCCTGCATAATGATTTTGGCCCAGTTATTAAACACTGCTGGTATAAGGTGTGTATCATCCATATTGTGTGTTTTCCTGCTACGCTCTTATTGTCTTATGTGCATCTATTTGCTTGTGTTGCATAAAAGGGGGGAAAAAAAACAATTTGGTTCAGTTTCTTTTGGAGCTGCCAGAGTGCAAAACACCAAAACCTCCAGGCTGATGAACTACACCGCTCAGTCAGAGCTGCCTTGTGATAACTAAATCAATCTTAAAGCCTTAACAGCGTTAATTTGCTGCTGGAATAAAATGAAATGCACAGAAAGGCAAACTGAATTAAAATCCACCACATTATGCTTTTGGCTAAATTATTAAAGAGCATCCACAGAAAATTTGTTTGGAAAGATGTCTTCTTTTCAATTAGCGACTTAAAGCTGCTGCATCAGTGTCTACAGCAGTGCCTTGCCTTCAATCTAACATTCACATTATTCACTCCTTTATTCACCCTTAAACACCATCATGCAAACATACAATATAACCATACAAATGACAGCAGAAACACAAAACATATCCATTTATTCGCTGAGGTTGCAGTTTCAAGCAGTTTGAATAATAGATGTTCGGATTACCTACCTCACTGGTTTATCCAGCTAACTCAATAATACTGATTTTACTAACTGGATCAATGATTCCCTTTTACAAACATAAGATCGGATATACTATTTTTATTAAAGTTAATGAGAAAAGGTAACCCCATAAAAGGCTTAGAAAAAAGAATGCAAGAAACAGAAATAAGCTTAACAGATTAAAAAGTAGTAAATTAGTAAAATCGGGTTGTTGTGCTTTACTCGGGTTTAATGCCACTAAAAAGAAAAAGAAAAGGGTGGTTACTCTCCCACAACCTCTTGAAAGGGTCAGCTGACCTATTGATGGTGAGCTGTAATATAATCTAATATTTTTACCAGATAAAATAAAGTTAGGTTTTAAAAACAATATGTTAAACATGTGAAGCAAATAGAAAAACAAATGAATGGCATCAATTGTGTTGAATTTGATTGATTGATTGATTGATTGATTGATTGATTGATTGATTGATTGATTGATTGATTGATTGATGACTAATGTGGAGGCAGTAAGATTTGGGCAACATATCAGCCTGGTCAGTGAGTAGCAGCCTGCTTTAATTACATGAATGCTCAATTCTTGAGGAAAGGTTCACAGAGGCAAATGTTGCTCTTCATCATCAGTCTAAACATTGAGCAGATTGCGATATTACCAGGTTGGTTTTCTGGACAGCCACTGCCAAGGCGTGTAAAAGACCCACACCTTCCTATTCGTTATGATTTGATGACTGTCAGGAAGATTGAGTGGGAGCTGCCAGTCAGTAAATGACATCTGCCAGCAGCACTCAAAGGGCCATGAATCAATGCTGTCAACCCAGCGCTCTGAACAGTAAATGACAAAGGAAGCAGGCAATACAAGCAGATGACAAGTGTGTGTGCCCACCCCAGCATCCTTACAGCCTCTATAAACACAGAACTGTTTGATTTAAATGAAGTTCAGGCCCTCTCTTCAAAGGATTATATAGTTGTTTTTGCACACTTCTAAATAATCCATTAAACGTTGCTGCTCAAGGTAAATTATTTCCCTTTCCATGATGCCAGATAAAGACTTTTGCAGTGATCGAACAGCTCATTTAGATGCATTATAAAAAAAATATAAAAAAATAAGAAGCAAAAGCCAATTTGTTTGTGCGACATATTTATGTGCTGGATGTGTGGAACTGCAGCTTTGGCCCTGCAATGAACTGAATGTGAAGGCATCAGAGGAGGAATATGAGTATGAATGTTTAATGAAGGACTGAGGAGGCTGTTGGTGTGTTTGAGAGTGAGTGGATGACATTAGGTTCCTGAGCAGCAGCCAGCCCACCACATGCCCACTCTACATGTCTGATCGGTGCTCACGCAGAGACTCAGCTTTGTTCAGTCAAAGGCTCGGTGAAGGATGCAGATTAAGCTCTTTTCTATATTTAAAGCAAAACCACCGGATTATTATTATTAACATTGTTGTTGTTGTTAAATAAAATTAGTGAGCCGTTGTTCCGCAGCAGGCGCATTTAAGTCATCCGAGTCAGAGAGAGCATCATCTACCTGCAGACCGTCAGCAGGTTCCTCCTCTCCACCACGCCGCTCCTGCCCGCTCCGCGCTTGCGGCTCAGCGACGCCATCCCCGCCCCCGGTACCCGGTGCCCGGCTGGTGTTTGCGGCGGTGCGCTGACCCACTCTGCTGCCTCGGAGCGAGGCCAGCACCGGCGGTGTTCGTCACCACAGAGCTGCGGAGCCGAGGATGCTCCTGGGGAGGACGACAACACAAACCCATGAAAAGAAAGAGCGCCTCCTGTTGGCTCCTTCAAAATAAGAGCGTCTGGAATTTTCAAAATATGCTCCCACTGATTGTTCAAAAAAGGCATGTAATAATAATAATAATAATAATAATAATAATAATAATAATAATAATAATAATAATAATAATAATAATAATAATAATAATAATAATAATAATGTTCGGTCTATTCCTTTTGAACTCTGCGTGAACGTATTTGTGGCTGTTTTGACGTTCTAAATTCAATATAAAGTCCTAGAGCGCCACCCAGTGGTTATGAACAGGAACAACTCTTGGCTCAACCAAGTACGTCTGTACCTAGCATTTCATTGCTTACATTTATTGTTGTTTTATTCGTTTATTTATTTATGCATATATTTAAGTTGGTTTTATCTTTCTTTGATCATTTTCAAAGATTTACAATAATAAATTTATTAGCCGACCCCGTTGTGATCAAACCCCTTTTAAGTGCAGGACCTTTGGCAGAAACCAAGCCAGAATTATTAAAGCGATGCTTTAACTCACTAACCAAAAGTGAGAGAATAGAAGATTAATTAGCATAAGATCTTTCATATTGGAGTTCAAACAATGTATTTGGGACAGAAGGTGAGTAAGGTTTTGGAGAACAAGAAATTATGTATTCTGAATTCCTTTAATATCAGTTTTTAATACTTTTTCTTTCGTTACTAAGAGTGGAGTTGGTATGTAATGGAGTGGGTTGTTTTCTACATTTAGTTCCAGGTAGTATTCAGCACAAATGACAATACTTGATCATTTTACATTTATCAAGTAGCATGTTGGACAAATCTTCGAACATCTCCTCAAAATTATTTGTTTTCTGCCCAAAAGAATGCCGCTTTAAAAATCTATTTTTCTGATTGAGATAAAGCAGATTTGTCTGGCAAGTGGCTGAATTATACTACTCAAAAAAGAATAATAAAAAAAATCCACTCTAGATCTGTGCTAGCTTTTATTCATTTTTAATAACTTTATTTGTACTGGTAAACAACAATAACAATAACACATAAACATGTTCATAACGACAAAAAAGTAACAAGTAGGAAACTAGGGGAGCATAATTTATAACAAAATATTTGGAAGAATATAATAGTCACAGCACTTTTGCACAAAGAAAACAACAAATCAAATAAAAAAGAAAACAATTGTATAAACTGTGACATAAGTGCCAAGCAGCCCCATGTTAACGTAATTTAAAACAATAAATTGTCTATAATCCCATCTTGGGAACAAGTCCATAATGTCTTTCTCACTTTTTGATTGGTTGGTGTAATTGCATGCAGATATTGCTTAGAGTCAATTAAATTAACAATTAACAGAAACGTTTGGATTTCCTTTTAAAAATTTGCATTTGTGCATGTGAAATTTGACTTTAATAATCTGTAAATTGATCAAGAAAACCTACGGATTCATCCTGCCATTTTGTTGAAACCCAAATAGGACACTTTCACAATACAATTAAATTCTTACTGATATTTTTCAGCCAACATATTTACAAAAATGTTGCCAAAGTACTTTAGAGTGAGGCCATATCCAGAATAAATGAGTGGCAGACTTTGGGCTAAATCTGTGGCAGTGTTGGTGAGTCTTTTACAAAGGGCACTACTTAGTGGTTGGTCTGTCTTTATTTTCAGAAACAGTGGTCTCCTTTTACTGATTCTTTTAGACAAAGGACTTACTTTTATTGCATACTTTCCTTTGAGGATTTACTAAAAAAAAATCCTTCTGCTCAGATGTCAAACAGATGTTCAAACAACATATATTCACATAATTTTTATTTGTAACAAAGCAACTGAAAGATCTGTGCACGCATGAAAAATAAGCTGAAGCCACATGTTGAATTTAAGTTTCCCATTTAAGCAAATGACTCCTCTGTAAGAGTGTAAAAATAACTCACAGGTATTTTTAGCATGTGATAGGGCCGGGGCTGTTAGGCCCTGAAAGGCTAACGACAAATGTGAGAGCCGCCACAATGTCAGGATAATTGAATGGTCAGACTGCAGTGATCCACCGGGATTTACCAGCACAGCAAAGGTTAGGATAAAATCCCTCCATCTTGAGCAAAGTGTGATATTGTGTGTCATAAAATGGAACATCGTTGTGGGCTAAGGAGCTGACATCAGCTTGTAAAAAGTACACCTGCTGCTATATTTCCAAACCTTGTGTAACAACTGTGACACATGGTGGCATCATCAGACGTTTCAGTTTATTGTTGTAGTTTAGATTCATCAATCATTAGTTTAAAAGTTTTTTAGCAGGTAGTTAAAAAGAAAACACTGTTGCTGTTGTATACCTGGATGCCTTTTGAGCAACTGAGACAAAGAAAAAAAGCGTGGCTCCTGGGATTGTTGGTTGTTGCATGTCAACCAACCACAGCAAAGTGTTTATCCCACATTAAGAAAAACAATTTTTTTTCTTATTGTCTGACATTAAATCAGACTAAACTTTTCTTGTTTTATGTAAGTTAGGATTACACAATTTCTTTTCTATTTGTTAAATTTTAGAATGATGAGACAGAAGATTTTTTTTTCTTCAAATTCAAAAGTTTACATACAGATTGACATGTCTTTAAACATTTTTGAAAAAGTGTAGAAGATGGCATGTCTTTGTAAGCTTCTGATAGGTTAATTCAAAACATTTTAATTATTTGGAGGAGGCACACGTCAAACAGTGTTGCCAAGTCAGTTTATTATAAGTGACTTTGGGCTTGTTTTTTTATCTAAAGTTGCTTACAAGTTTCGTGAGTGGCAGGTTGTGGTTTGCCAGGCTTGTTTTTGACTGATAAGTCGCTTATTTGGGCTTAACTTTGTGACCTGCTTGCATTGCAGCTGCTTTACAGACAGCTAGGTAGAATGACTCCATGACTTTAACAGCATTACGAAAAGCCAAGTTACATTTTACAACTGCATTTAAGTAGCAATACCTTAGCTCTGTGTGACACATGCTTTTCTCTGACAAAACTCAAATGAAAGTGTTTGGCCACAATATCATTGTCACATTCAAAGCAAAATTGAGTTACCGTGCAACATCACAACTTTGAAGGAAACAGATGGCTGTAACGTTGTGTTTGGGTGTTTTGCTGCAGAAGGGACTGGTGCACTTTGCACAATAGATGGGATCATTAGGGAAGAACATTATGTGGAAATATTGAAGCAAAATCAGTCAGGAAGTTAAAACCTCGACACCAAAGAAACTTTCAACTACAACCGGACTCCAATCATACCACCAAATTAGTTTAAAAAGTAGCTGATGAACACCAAAAAAGTCAATGTGTTGGAGCAGCCATAATAGAATAGAATTCAACTATACTGTCACAAGTACAAAGCAACGAAATGTGTTCTCTGCTTTTAACCCATCCCCTTGGGGAGCAGTGGGCTGCCATGTGCGGCGCCCGGGGACCAATCTGGGGTTAAGGGTCTTTCTCAGGGACCCAGAGTGCCGGCACTGGGGATCGAACCGGGTACTTTCATCCTTTTCTGAGTGCAAGCGCGCTGCTCTGACCACTTGGCCACGACCTCCCAGAAAATGTGTGTCAACCGTTCCTTTGGGAGGAAAGGGCAAGCCACTGTCTAAAATGTTTGACCAAAGTCATAAAGCAATACCACCAAAATGATTAAAATGTAAAAGTTAATTCATGTTTGAAATAAATATATAAAAGAATATGTTTTCAAAAATCTGGCTCATCATACAATCTAGCAAACAGCATTTTTTTGTAGTCCTAACTGAATTAAAGAAGGAAAGGTTTAGTCTCATTTAATGTCAGACAGTGAAAACAAAAAGGTTGGTTAAATACAGTGTAGAGTTACGATATTAACGGTATAAAGAAAGAATGATAGACTAGATAATTATTGAAAAAAAATATTTAATCAACCTATACATTTGGTTATGTACTAAATTAAGCAATAAAAAATAGATTGATACACATACAAACAGGTCATAGTAAGTTAGGTGATTTTTTTTAATAGACATAGTCATATAATTCAGTTTTGGGAGGACCCAAAAGTAGTGAGGGAGGCAGGCAGAATTGGGCAAAAAGACTGAAAACCTGCAAGAACTTAGACACGGAGGGGGGAAATGCACATGAAGTATGGGGAGAATAGCGACAGATACTGTGGAAACAGAAATGGGAGGTAAGAGAGAGATCTGAAGAGCAAAAAACAAAACCACCTGGCCTATGGTGTCTGGGGAGGTGATCAATGACATGTGAACTAGGCTAATCAATGGAACACAGTCCAGATGGGTAGCTAAATACGTCGTAGAAATGTGCACTGATTGAATAGAGAAAGATCTGATGGAACCCAACAAAACAGATATCAAACACCAAAAGTGATAAACAATGGGAAAGTCCCAGAGAACATGACATAATCAGGTTCCCATGTTGCAATTCTGCTGCCTTAAACTTATAGAGCATTTCTATGATTTTAGCTAGCCTTGTGTAACAAAACAAAACAGAATGTTATATTTTCTATAAAGATAAACAAACAAAAGGACATATTTATATTAAGAAAACCTACATTTTAGAAGGTATTGCTCTTATGTTCGTGTATAGGCTTTGAAAAAAGTTCTCACCAAAGTGGGGTTTTGTTATAAACATTTCCTAATATGACTTATTCATTATTTAGATTAAGAAAAGGGAAACAAAACTAGGTCATCATCGTTTTGTTTCCAAATGTGGTCTTAAAGCTATGTGGGCTTTATTTTCACTTAGTTTCGCTTAGAGTTACACACTTATGCTTGACGTGCTAACAAAACCACAGTAGAGCTATTTCTCATGACCGTGATAGGTAAAAGGTCGGCTGTGTGGTAAAAGGCAAACCATGACCCTGTTGTGATTAAGGCATCATGATGACTTTGGGTTAAATTACAGAATGTGAGTGATTTTGCTCAAGACAATAAATACTCTGGAAAAATAAGCACAATTTAAAACCAGCTGTTAGGAATAAAACATCCTTTTGTCCCCTACTTTTGACCATATATTGAAGTGTTAATTTGTGCTCATCATGACAAAGATATGATGTCAAGTCTTTGCTTTATGGCGCTTCTTATCTGTGACTCACACAAAGTTGAAGTTGAAGGAGTTATCACGTTACAACCTTTTGCGAGAATAAGAATTATACCTTCTGTGAAGCTGAGATTTTGGCCATGGCTTATTATGGCTTGACAGCTGCACCTTTGACCCCCACTGTGGCAATATTACAATCACGGGTAATTGCAGTGTCACAGAACAAGTGATGGCAAAGAATACTGCAAAGATGTGGCTGCAATTTTAAAGTAGAATAGTATGTATAATTTCTATTTTATCTTAAAATTAGTAAAAATAAGCAATAAAACCCTTCAAGAGCTCACAAAGATGGTGAATGATTCAAAGTTAAATAAAAGACATTTCTGATTTGTTCTTCATTTTTCTTGCTTGGGACATTTGTGCGGAGGATTAAGATACAAATCTAATTGCCAGAAAGATCTAAAAATCTAAGTAAATAATTACTTTACTTGTTGCTGTTATTGTGATGAAATGGCAAATGTTAAATAATAGTAAGCAATGAATAAGTTAATATAAAACATTACAAGCTGAAATACTAAGAAAAAAAAACCTGTGGAGAAAAAAAATACTGGCATATTATTTCAAAACATAAAATGTTTTTATTCTCACACAGCGCTTTGAGTGGTCAGCATGACTGTAAAAGGGCTATATGAATTCAATCCATTTATCATTTATCATTTACTGCAATTCAAATGAATCTTTAACACCAGGGTACCAAAGAGAACAGTGTAGGTGTTAAGGTATTTGTTTCAAACTTGCAACAACTTAGTAATATTTCAGGGAATAAATACTTCTTATGCCGTATATCGAACCACAGAAATAGGTAAAAATCACTTACTATCTGTCATGCAGTGTCTTACACAAGTACTTGAACAAGCTTGAGCCTTTTCACATTTTCTCACATTACAACCACAAATTTGTATGTATTTTTAGTTAAACATGGTAGTGGCAGCTTCGTGGTTTGGGGAAGCCTTTTTTCAGCAGAGATCAGGAAGCTGGTCAGATTTCACCTCAGGGTGGATTGAGCATTCATTGAATAATCCTGTAAAATGCTGCAAAACACTTGAGACCAAGCTGGAGGTTGACCTTACAGGTGGACAATGAGCCTAAGCATACAACCAGAGCTACAACTTGTTGTTGTTTTATTGGAAAAACGTTGTAGGTGTATGAATATTTTCACTACTGTTGCTACTAATTCCTCTATTGTAACTGGCTGATGCTATTTACTGCCTTCGTCATGTAACTGAGACTAAAGGTTAAATTGTGCTGTTGTATTCCTATATATACAACTGTATAATAAACCATTTTATGACACCTGAGATAAATAGCAGAAACAGTAACACATTTATAGCTAGCGCCAGTGATCCAATGAGAGCCCTCATCAAGGTGTCTACTGTCCAGTGGCGTTACATCGCTCTTGGTGATGTCAGACTTGGACGAAGCTGCTCATTCCGCCCATTCCACAAAGCGCTAATCTTAAGGCCACATATATTTTGGAGGTCTGTAGTTATCCAGTTCTTCAGAAATGTGAGGTCCTCTGCAGACTATGTACCGCTGACCCTCCTTCCATTTTGTGATAATACCACCAACAGCAGCCGTATAGCAAATGTACTATTGAGGAAATCTCATGAAATAACATGTGTGACATCCTATCACAGTAGCACTTAAAAGCTCACTGAGCTCCTGAGAGAGACTTTTTAACAAAGGGTGGCAGAAACAGCTTACATGCCTCGGTGCAGGATTTTATACACCTGTAGCCCTGGAAGCGACTGACACAACTAGAGTCAGGTGGATGTTGCAAGGGAATATACTTTGCTATAAGGAAATTTGTCTTGTGTGTAGTGATTAATATCCAGAAACACCTCTGGCCAAATGGGGACGTTGTAGTTCATGAATTTGTAGAGATGGCAAAAGGGGGTCCAACCCAGTACTAGCAAGGTGTATCTAATAAAGAGGCTGGTGAGTATTTATGTGTGTTATTTAAATCTTGAATCTAAATTATTTCTTAGATCTTTTTTCTAAAACGATATATGTATATATCTCTATCTATCTACTTCTGGACTGAGATGTCTGATGTTTCTCCAGGTATCTGTTGGAGTCACTTCTCCAGAGAGGGGGTTACTACCCCAAGTGTGCCGATGACCACGGGCACCACTGTTGTCTTCACCTTCCAGGCTCTTTCTAGTTCTTCCCTGAGCCCTTGGTATTTCTCCAGTTTCTAGTGTTCTTTTTTCCTGATGTTTCCATCACTCGGGATGGCCACATCGATCACAAAGACTGTCCTCTGCTGCTTACCAATGTCCAGTTGGTTGGCCATTACCATTTTATCTGATAGTATCTGGAAGTCCCACAGGATTTTAGCTATGTCATTCTCCACCACCTTGGGAGGTGACTCCCATTTTGACCTGGGGGTCTCCAGTTGGTATTCTGAACAGATGTTTATGTACACTATACCAACCACTTGGTTATGGCGTTTCATGTATTCCTTCCCTGCTAGTATCTTACACCCTGCTGTGAGATGCTGTATGATTTCTGGGGCCTCTTTGCATAGCCTGCACTTGGGATCTTGCCTGGTATGGCACATCTGGGCCTCTATTGCTCTGGTACTCAAGACCTGCTCCTGTGCTGCCATGATCAGTGCTTCAGTGCTGTCCTTCAGTCCAGCCCTCTGTAGACATTGGTAGGATTTGGTCATATCAGCCACTAGTGCTATCTGTCAGTGCTACATCCCATGCAGGGGTTTTTCCTCCAACAATGGTTCCTTCATATTCTTCTCTTCCAGCTTCCATTGTCTGAGACATTCACTGAGCGCTTCATCCTTGGGGCCATCTTCCTGATATATTCTTGGAGCTTCATCTTCAATGGTGGCTCTGGTGCTCACTAGGCCTCTACCTCTTTCTTTGCGCTTAGTGTGGATACTGGATTTGGGGTGGAATCCACCATGCATGGGGAGTAGCTTTCTTGCCTTGGAAATTATCAGAAAATATGCTAATTAACCACACCCCTTTTTGTTCTCGTCTCTATGTGTTGGGAGTGTGGCCACAAGTTCAAGGGTTGGGGTTAATTAGATAATTTTCTGAACAATTAAAGCTGCAGGAGGAAGTTCTGACTACCGTGGACTCAGGCTCAATTCGAATACCTTTATAGAGCAAAGACTCCTAGCCAAAGCAAAAGTGTGTCAGCGGTCGCCATGATAAGTGCTGTGTGAATAGTGCAGTCAGTAAAGAAGGAGGTAGGAAAATTAGCCTGTATGCTCTCTCCCACGGCTAGTTTTGCTTAGGAACCCTGTGACGTCCCTTAACGGTGCAATGAACCCGTAAGGTATCCCACAATCCTTTGCACAACATGATGAAAATCAATGAAAATGTCCGGAGAGAAGAGAGCGCACACTTTGTAGTTCATTTTTGGAGGACTGTAAGCCTGAATTTAACTCGCATCATCCATGTACTTTTCCCTCATGTAATGACATCGGAGTTAAAGGCTGTCCGAATCTGGGACAGCAATCCTAAGCTCCTGTTTTCCCTACGATAGAGTTCTTACTGTTGACCCTGTGAATTGGTCAACGTACAGGAGCTTGGAATAGGAGCCACAAAGTTTTATTTAGGGTATTCGGATGGAGCTTTAACTCGAAAATTGAACAAGCACACTTACAGGTCCCTCCGCCTTGCTTTCTGCTACACTAAAGCCCTCCCTCCAGAGTTCCTCCCCTACAGTGGAGCACTGCCAATCTTAGCACTGTGAGGGGGAAGGGATGTGAGACACCTCTCCACAAGAGTGATTGACACTGCTAACAACCAATCAGCGGCAGTCTTTCCTCCTTGATCTGATTGGTTGGTTCTGACCGGGAGAGGCGTATTGCTGCAAATAGCAGTCGGGCCACTGGGAGGAGCCATAGGAGCCTTATTTAGATCATGTGTCCCATATTTTAGACTTAGACAACTTTATTTGTAATTTTGTATGCACAGAGTGCGTACAGAACGAAATTTCGTTTGCAAACAGCTTGAAAATTTCAGTGAATTGCAGTAGATTTCAGAATAAAGTAACTTTACAGGATAAAATTACAGGATAAAATGCAACAGTGATTTCACAGTACAGCAGTTGAAATGTAAACAACGAAGGACAAATGTGGTACAGAGTCCAGTTATAGCTTCAGCAGTTCAACAGTCTGATGGCCACAGGGAAAAAACTTTTGCTGTCAAGATATTGCGAAAGTTTTACCACGTGGGTAAAAAACGTAATTTTTACAAACGGTACCTACTGCAGCTTTAATTCTGATATTTAACATGCATTTAGATTTAGATTAAAGATTTAGGATTTATATATAGAATTAAGATTTAAATAAAAGGTATATATATATATATATATATATATATATATATATATATATATTTTTTTTTTTTTTTAAACATTTACAAAATATATATCTAAATGTATATTTAAGATTTAAATATAAATATAACATTTATATATAGATACAGGTGCAGAAGTAGATATATAAATAAAAACTATTTAGTTATGTATTCATCGTTTATATTTAGCATTTCCCAAAAGATGTGAAAAAAAAATTACAAGTGCGTTAATAACCCAAATTTGTTTTGCTACATTTTTACATCCGGCTCTCCATAGACTAATTCAGCCTGTGTGTCCGTTGTTGACAGAGCAAATCAATAATCTGCATGAAGCCCTGAAGCAAAAGAGCCAAAAGCTGCGAGAAAAGCAAACATTTACAGACAATACCGGCTTCACTTCTAACAGGGGATCCTCCTGACAGGGAGCCATGTGAGGAGGAACCAAAGGGAGGAAACGGAGGAAGGGGAGGAGGAGGAGGGACGCTATTTACTGAGATCATGTATTGAAATCATCAGAGGGGACTGAGAGGGGAAGGAAGGCGGCAGAAACACGGTAGGTGCGCTTTTCTACCTCATTTTTCTAAACTGCTCCATTTAGTCATTTTTTGGCTTAAAACAGCATTTCTTTCATCTTTTTTTTTTTTTTTTTTTTTTTTTTTTTTGCATAAAGTGAAACGGAAGCGAACAGCGTTAAATTCGCTGCGTGTTTTTGCTTTTTTTTCCTCCCAGGTTAGTTTATGTCGGGACATGAGGATGATGTTTAGATTTAGAAACACTAACAGGTTCCTCTTCCTCTGACAGGACGCAGACATGGGGAAGAAAAGCAAGAAGGAAATGGAGTCCCAAGCCAAACACCTTCAAAATGGAAATTTAGGGTAAAAACAAAAAGAAAATGTCCTTTAACCTACTATTTATTTTTGATTTTGTGCTTTACATTACGCGGGTTTTCCCTACTAAATGAGCCGCATGACTAAACTGCAGTGTTTTTTTAAAAGAAACACTGAAGACAATATTACTGCTAAAATTATTAGAAAGCTTAGACCTCATGTAGGTTTTTAAACTATTAAACTGGAGTAATTTTACCTATTTTCTTTATTGTTTATTTATGGAGAAAGTCCCCGGAGACTCACAACTGTTTTCATTGGAGAGCTGGCACACCAATGCAATTTCTAAAGCTTAAAGTTTGACATTAACATCAAAATGTGCAAATTAAAACAAGTCAGAGTCAACATAATAGGACAAGGTACAAGGTCCAGCGTAAGACTAACAGGTTCACTCTTCAGCTGCAGTTTTTATAAGAGCTGTAAACTATGCTAGAGATAAATGCATTGAGGTTCTATGTAAGCTGCTCATTTTTTTATGGAAAATGTGCAAAATAGGAGAACTAAATTCCACCAAGATTGGACAAATCTGGGTACTTTAAAATTAAACCAGTTCCTAGATTGCAAATCATAGCATTGTATCAAAAATGTGCTGAAATAAGAGGAAGATTTAACCATCATAGGGGTAAACTTTTGATGCTGTGAAATTTGCCTTACCCAGAGAGAGGAAATACACAGGGATGTGTTGTGTTCAGTAGATTTGTTATATAATGTAAATAAAGGTGATAAACAGAATCTAGACAACAAAGTACAGAGGAAAATAAATATGACCACCAGAGTCAAAAGGATTAAAAGTGTATTTGTCAGACAATATTCTCTTGCGAACTGAAGCTCATCCACAACCTGTCCCAGCTTGAAGGCAATTACATTAATATGGTATTTATTTACCTCCCACTATATAAAATGCAACCTGAAAATAAAACAGAACCTAGAATTAGGCTTCAAAAAACTGAACTATTTTTCAGTAATTTCCCTCTGGGATTATTAAAGTATTTCTGATTCTGAGAAGCACACATTGTTCTGTCTGAAAGGTAGCTATTAAATTGCTTCAGAGTGTTATGCCTGTTTTTACATTTTATAACCTCAAGTATACATGTAACCATAATCTGCCAAAAGATGCAATAATCGTAATCGACCACGATCTTTGGGGTGAATTTCTGGTTTTTGAGAGCAATGTTTCACAAAAAGCTATTTTGTTTGAAAACCTCTTTTGTGCACAACTCTTACAGTGAGAAGGAAGAGTATGATGAGAAGAAGAAAAAGGAAAAACCGCCGAAGGAGCCCATGGTCGGCCCATTATCTGTAGTAAGTTCAGATGCCCCTGATCTTTTCCTTTAAGAAAAGCTGGTTTTCACCTGTAAATGTTTCTCAAGCAGTTATTTGGTTTATCTTTTATGCTGATTAAAAGTGTGTGTGAACAGAAAGAAGTAAAACTTGTTTCTGAGAATACTGTGAAATATGAAAAGGGGTATGGTCTTACAAGCATAACAGGACAGTGTGTGTGTGTGAAAAGTACAGTAAGAAGGGAAGTTGGAGATCGGATGGGAGTGCATTACATCCTGCTGTTGTTCGGCTTACCTCCACCAGTCTCCTGCTGTTTTTGGATAATAGTCTCGTACAGCGCCTCTCTGATGTCTCTGTTTCTTGTGTAGTTCAGGTTTGCAGACAGCTGGGACATTCTGATGCTTTTTGTTGGGACTGTGATGGCAGTAGCCAATGGGGTCGTGCTCCCTCTTATGTGCATCGTCTTCGGAGACATGACGGATAGTCTTGTTAACAGCGCTTCAGCCAACATCAGCATGGACTACCCCAGTGAGTATTATTGTGTGTGTGTGTGTGTGTGTGTGTGTGTGTGTTTGTTCTTGCATCAGAGTGAGGACCATCACCAGTTTTTAACCAACAAAGTGAGGTCAATTTTGGGAAGTGAGGACATTTTCCTGGTCCTCACTTTCTTTCATATAGTAATGAGCTCTACTAGCCATATAGATGTTACTCTGTCTTTTTTATAAAAGGTCCTCATTTTTAATGTAAAATGAGTCTGAAGGTTCACAATTCTCTTCTCACTAGGTCCCTCTAGTGTATAGTTCTGCAACTGCACTCAGGTTTCCACCAAACTGGTTCTCTACTGCTCCCCCTATAGGTGTTCTTTTGGCGCTGCACCCAAATCTTACCAGATTGAATGCCATTTTTAGTGATCAGTTTATTATTTAATATATAGGCAGTACATTTTTTATAGTGTAGGCAAAACATAGATTGAATCAGTATCAACCAAATATGTATTTTCAGGCTTTATGCATAAATAAAAATGGTTATATGCCTTCAGACTTATTCAATGCCCAGATAGGGAACATGATATTCAAGCTAGACATGATGTTGAAATTTTTTGTAATATAATTATGTGTAGATTAAAATTAATTAAACAATTAAACAATGTGTAGATGGCAGAAGAGTCCTGGAGAAGCAGGTAACAGGTAGACATGAAAACAGACTGGTAACAGCAGGGATGATGGGGTTAAGGGCTGGTGACAGGATGAAAGCAGAGCTCAGCTCATTAAGGCTGCTGAACTCTCTGGAGGACCATTGAGCAGGAAAAGACAGTATAATTTTGAAACTTGAACTGAGAAACGGTAAGAACAAGATTGTATTCTGCATTACCAGGAGATGCTAAACTGTGAGATGAATCAAAATCCTCCACTGAAAAGTGCCTCAACAGGAGGAAAAACCTCAAAGGTCACAAAAGGTCCTGGCAGGTTCAGAGGCCAGACAGCAGATGTCTCTGACATTGATGGAAACCTTATTCAAACTTCTGTGCATGCTCCTATTGTTTAATTGCTGCACCCAACTCAGCCAAAGAAAAAGATAGCTTTTAAGCTTTTGATGAAAATTAGTTGTTGTTTCCAGCCTATGCCTAATAGAAGGCCTCAGTTGTCAAGTCAGGGTTGAGTTATGGCACTTGCCAACTGGTTATGGAGGAAGGGGATGTATCATTTTAATCGTCTAATCAGGCTTTTGACAACAATAACATACACATCCAGATCAGACCTTCCTAGCCATAGCAGCCGGGTCAAACACACTCCCATTTCTGGTGTATCTGTGGAGCACAGGAACCTTCCTACAGGTACTTCAGGTTAGCTACATGACAGTCCTTAGCCGTTAATGGGGTTGTGTTCCGCAATACCAGGAGATGCTACACTGTGAGATTATTCAAAATCCTCCACTGAAAAGTGCCTCAAATAGGGGAAAAACTTCAAAGGTCACAAAAGGTCAGCAGTCAGATTGGCCTCCTTCAGTCACAAAACAGCACCAAATCTGGGCCAAAACTGAACTTTTGACCACAAAGGGATCTAGTCCCATTTTCTATAGGTTGGTGACGCTATGGTGCCCAGAGTTATGGTGCAAGGAACCTCCAACCAGCTCCTGGCAGGTTCAGAGGCCAGAAAGCAGATGTCTTTGACATTGATGGAAACCCTATTCAAATTTCTGTGCATGTTACTATTGTTCAATTGCTGCACCCAACTCAGCCGCAGAAAAAGATAGCTTTTAAGCTTCTGATGAAAATGAGTTGTTGCTTCCAGCCTATGCCTTATAGAAGGCCTCAGCTGTCATGTTAGGGTTGAGTTCTGGCACTTGCCAACTGGTTATGAAGGAAGGGGAGGTATCGTTTTAATCGTCTACTCAGGGTTTTCACAACTATAACATGCACATCCAGATCAGAGCTTCCTAGCCATAGCAGCCGGGTCAAACACACTCCCATTTCTGGTGTATCTGTGGAGCACAGGAACCTTCCTACAGGTACTTCAGGTTAGCTATATGACAGTCCTTAGCCGCTAATGGGGTTGTGTTCCGCAATACCAGGAGATGCTACACTGTGAGATTAATCAAAATCCTCCACTGAAAAGTGCCTCAAATAGGTGGAAAACTTTAAAGGTCAAAAAAGGTCAGCTGTGAGATTGGTCTCCTTCAGTCACAAAGCCTCACCAAATCTGGGCCAAAACTGAACTTTTGACCAAAAAATAATTTAATGCCACTTTCTATAGGTTGGTGACGGTATGGGTGGGTCATTTTTGGGCCTCCAACCGGGTCCTAGCTGGTTCAGAGGCCAGATGGAAAATGTCTCTATCTGATTTGAGAGAACCCCTATTCAACCTTCTGTGCATGCTCCAATTGTTTGCTTGCCGCCCTCCACTCGGCCCCAGAAAAATATAGCTTTTAAGCTTTTGATGAAAGAGAGTATTTGCTTCCAATCTATGCCTAATAGAAAGTCTGAAAGGCCTCAATCGTCATAATAGGGTTGAGTTCTGGCACTTGCCAACAGGTTATGGAGAAAGGGGAGGTCTCATTTTATTTGTCTAATCAGGCTTTTGACAACAATACCACGCACACCGAAATCAGATCTTCCTAGCCTTAGCAGCAGAGTCAAAGACACTCCCATTTCCGGTATGTCAGTGTAGCACAGCGATGGACAGTTCTGCAGGCTGTAGGATATAGTTAAAGTGTCATGCATGAGCCAGTCTCTTTATCAACTCTTCCCCTACAAATGGTACCATGCATTCCTGCAAAAACCTCCCCCACCTGCAGTTGGACGGCAAAACAAGTGTTTCACAAAATGGCGGATTTTCTGTCATGACTCCATTCTAAGATCTTGCTGGTATCACTTTAAGCCCTATCAAATGACCTTGGGGACCAATTAATGCTTATTATGGGCAGATATTTAAGAAATCATAGAGTATGCTGTTTTTTCCCTGCAAAGTAATCATTTTAATTTTGGATTCCTGAGTTTTAACATTTTGGACAGTAGATTTCTTTGCTGTTTAAAATATGTGAAAAGAAAAATTGCTGTTATGATGAAATCTATGACAGCCTCAGTTAAAATTATTACACAAACCTTTTTCTATAAATTAATCAAAATGAGCTTTTTAGGACAGTACAGCATGTTTATTGTATATAAACAAAATATTTTTATACCAATGATAACTAAATTAAAATTAATCATACAGAAAATCTAAGAAGGATCCTAAACATTATGCCCCTAGAATAAAACTCAGTGCAAAGTCATGGCTATTTTTACTTAAGAAAACATCTCAGACTTAAGTCAGAGCCAGCAACCACTGAGTGACCCCTCCCTGACCCTCAACTTTGCAACATTCACAACCTGCAGATGGCCCACAAAGCTATTATCCAATCAGAGTCATGCATGTGGATTCTGCAATGTGCAAGAGGAATTCATGCTGCAAATTAGGAACAACAGTTGTTTGGCTCTGCTAATGTTTACAAAAAATTATTTGTTTCTAAAATAAACATTATTCAATGTACAATGGATTCTTTTGTTAAAATTATTAAATTATCAGGGGGTAATAAATCAGTGCCACACAACCTCAAGGTTTAATTTTATGTACATCATAGGTTTTTTCTTCAGTGCATTAATCAGTAAAATGTAAAAAAATATGTTTATTTTCAAATCTTAAGTACATTTACTTCTCAAATACTTAAAATGACAAAAAGGTTGGTTGGACTCCTCGGTTCTCACTCTAATGGTAAAAAACTTTTTGGTAAATTAATTCTCCATGCATGCTCCTATTATTCACTTGCTGCTCCCCACTTGGCCCCAGAAAAAGATAGTTTTTAAGCTTTTGATGAACGAGAGTCCTTGCTTACAGCCTATGCCTAATAGAAGGTTAGGCATAGGCAAGTGCCAGAAGGAAGTTCTGGCACTTGCCAACAAGTTATGGAGGAAAGGGAGGTCTTGTTTTAATTGTCTAATCAGGCTTTTCACAACTATAACATGCACATCCAGATCAGAGCTTCCTAGCCATAGCAGCCGGGTCAAACACACTCCCATTTCTGGTGTATCAGTGGAGCACAGGAACCTTCCCACAGCCACTTCAGGTTAGCTACATGACAGTCCTTAGCCGCTAATGGGGTTGTGTTCTGCAATACCAGGAGATGCTACACTGTGAGATTAATCAAAATCCTCAACTAAAAAGTGCATCAATAAGGGGAAAAACTTCAAAGGTCACAAAAGGTCAGCAGTCAGGTTGGCCACCTTTAGTAACAAAGCCTCACCAAATCTGGACCAAAACTAAACTTTTGACCAAAAAATTATTTAATGCCACTTTCCATAGGTTGGTGACGCTATGGGTTGGCCTTTTTTGGCCTCCAACCCGGTCCTAGCAGGTTCAGAGGCTAGATGGCAAATGTCTCTCTCGGACATTGAGAGAACCCCTTTTCAACCTTCTGTGCATGCTCCAATTGTTCGCTTGCTGCCCTCCACTCGGCCCCAGAAAAAGATAGCTTTTAAGCTTTTTATGAAAGAGAGTATTTGCTTCCAACCTATGCCTAACAGAAAGCCTGAAAGGCCTCAGTCGTCATGTTAGGGTTGAGTTCTTGCACTTGCCAACAGGTTATGGAGAAAGGGGAGGTCTCGTTTTAATCGTCTAATCAGGCTTTTGACAACTGTAACACGCACATCCAGATCGGATCCTCCTAGCCCCAGCAGCAGGGTCCAAAACACTCCCATTCCTGGTGTGGCTGTTGAGCACAGCGATGGACCATTGTGCGAGCTGTAGGATATAGTTACAAGATCATGCATCTAACAGTCTCTTGGTCAGCTCTTCCCCTTTTGCAAAATGTGTTTCACAAAATGGCGGATCTTCCCTAATTACCCTATTCAAAGTTCCTGCTGGTACCAGTTTATGCCCCATTTTAAACGGCCTTGTGAACCAATTAAAGCGTATTATGGAAGGATATTTAAGGACTCATAGAGGATGGCACATAACAAATGATGGCCTCCAACGTCCATAACCCCCCCCCCCCCCCCACACACACACACACACACAGCACAGCACAATAGGGTGTTTTCAGCTGACGTCACGCTCACGTGACTACTCAGCGCGTCCGCCATATTGGGTGGCAGTCGTTTCGCACCGTTGACCTGCATTGTATGACGCCTTAGGCAGTATTGGAAGTGAACAATGGGGAAAACGTGTTTAATGGTTGGTTGCACGGCCCGTGGAGGTGGAGATCAACGCTCTTTCTATCGCCTACCAGCCGTAATAGTGAATCAGTGTGAAAAAAAAAAACAGCTGTCTGAACAACGCCGGATATCCAGGTCCGATTTGGACGGTGTTAAGCTGGAATACGCCAGAGTCTGCGGTGCTCACTTTGTCACAGGTAATTAACTGTTAAGTATTTAAAACATATAAGAAGAATATATTAATAATAGGGCTTGGGCGTTATGACTTATTACTTTCCGCGGCTGTCATGTTGACTGCCTCCGCCGCCTCTACTGCCTATTACTACCGTGTACTGTACTCCCTCTCTCAGCCGTGTTTTAATTTGATTAATTTCACCTTAACTTGATTTCAACCATGGTAAACCGTTGCTGTATTGTGGGCTGTAACAGCGCAACACATGATCGCCATGGAAAAAACATAGAAACAGATTAATTTTCCACCGCTTTCCTGCCTGGAGGCGCAACCACGGAGAACAACTGTTAGCGATAACAAAGAGTCGTCGGCTCGCTTGGATCGCGGTTGTAAGTCGACCGATCATAACTTTCCACAGTATCCCGATGTCAATGAGAGTGTGTTCTAAACGTTTGAAACACATAGCAGCTAGTTAAAAGTACATTACATTCGCGAGTGGTTGTTAGCGCTAACGGTTAGCATGTGCTAACCCGTCTGAGCGCAGCTTACCTTTGAACGAGTTACAGAGATAACAAAGAGTCGTCGGCTCGCTTGGATCGCGGCTGCAAGTCGACCGAACATAACTTTCCACAGTATCCCGATGTCAATGAGAGTGTGTTCTAAACGTTTGAAACACATAGCAGCAAGTTAAAAGTACATTACATGCGCGAGTGGTTGTTAGCACTGACGGTTAGCAGCTACTAAACTAGCATGGGCCAGAGCCCGTCTGAGCGCAGCTTACCTTTGAACGAGTTGCTGTGTTCCCACTGTTTGCTGGCTTTATGATCTGCAGCTCCTACCGGCGCCAATACGGTAAATACAACTTAATTTTGCACTGGTCATTGTTCTGCTTAAATAATTAAAGCCGCGAGCGGCGTCGATCGGCCTTGCAGCCAAGCGCCTTCGCGCACCGCCCGCCGCCGGCCGCCAGCCACCTCAGAAGCATGCGACACATTTGCGTCGGATTGTTTACATTTTTACCATCTTATTAAAACTCACCCGTCCACGTATGATGGCGATTTTCTTGATGTACATAACCAGATGTGAACTGGTTGTGAGCCTCTAGATCCTTGTAAGCTCTCATTTCCTCAAGAGTGTGCAGAGGGTTTTCACCGAACACCAGGTAATGCATCTGGATTAGTGCTAAACAAGGCACCGTGGAGGGCATACGGGTCCATATGGTCGATCACGGAACATTTCCTCAGATATACGTCCTTATCTGGTCGCTCTAGCGTGCTGGCGTACTTATCCATTCGCGATACGATAATACGTGTAAGACAACTAGAGATAAGGAAGTGTGCCACCCAATATGGCGGACCGGAAGTTGGCCAGTGACGTCAGTGAAAACACCCTATTGCTTTTTGGGATCTCCTTGGAGCACTAAGGTCTAATGTTCTGGTGCCATTTATATTTTGCAGAATGAAGTGACAAAGTCATGCATGGGTTTCTGTTCTTCATATCATTTAGGCCTTTTTAACGGTACCAAGCATGTCCAGATCAGACTCTGCAGTGTGAAGCAATGGGTTCAAACACACTCATTGTGAGAGGCCTTAAGTTCCTTTTTGACTACATTCAAATGTATTAAAGGGCCCTGTTATGGTCTAATTGAAATTACCTTGGTGATAAATTATGTCTGCTTGTGGGATATAGAAGTGGCTAATTAGGAAATGGTTGGTGTTGTTTTGATGGTCTGATTAGCCTTGTTTCAACAGTGCCAAGAAAACCTCAAAAGAACAAACACACTCCATTTTGGACATGTTCCTCAATAGTATTACTTTAGTGAGCATTTAAACAGCAGTCCCTCAGCCCTGGAGCAGTTACAGGGGCAGGGGCAAGAATGGGCAAAAAATTGACCTTTGACACCTCATGACACAGAGACACATTGTCCAATGTTGCCCGCATTTGTTGTGCAGCTTCCCTCTTAAAGCTTCTACAAAGTAGGCAGAGCCCAACTTTCTATGACCTTCCTACAGCTACTTAGGGTTAGCAACATGAAAGTCCTTAATGGCTAATGCGGTTGTATTCTGCATTACTAGGAGACACTACACTGTGAGATTAATCAAAATCCTCCACTGAGAAGTGCCTCGAAAAGGGGAAAAACCTGAAAGGTCACAAAGGGTCAGCAGTCAGACTGGCCTCCTTCAGTAACAAAAGCCTCACCAAACCTTAGACAAAACTGAACTTTTGACCAAAAAGGGATCTAATGCCATTTGCTACAGGTTGGTGGCACTATGGGAACGGGTGGGTAATTTCTGGGCCTCCAACCGGGCCCTAACAGGTTCGGAGGACAGACGGCAAATTTATCCCTCTTTGACACCGAGGGAACCCCTTCTGTGCATGCTCCTATTGTACACTTGCTGCCCCCACTCAGCCCCAGAAAAAGATAACTTTTAAACTTTTGATAAAAGAGAGTATTTGCTTCCAGCCTATGCCTAATAGAAAGCCTCAAAGGCCTCAGTCATCATGTTAGGGTTGAGTTCTGGCACTTGCCAACAGGTTATGGAGAAAAGGGAGGTCTTGTTTAAATTGGCTTTTAAAAACTGTAACACACACATCCAGATCGGATCTTCCTAGCCATAGCAGCCGGGTCAAACACACTCCCATTTCTGGTGCATCAGTGGAGCACAGGAACCTTCCTACAGCTACTTAGGTTTAGAAACATGACAGTCCTTAGCCGCTAACGGGGTTGTGTTCCGCATTACCAGGAGGTGCTACACTGTGAGAGTAATCAAAATCCTCCACTGAAAAGTGCATCAAAAAAGGGAAAAACCTCAAAGGTCACAAAAGGTCAGCAGTCAGATTGGCCTCCTTCAGTCACAAAGCCTCACCAAATCTGGGCCAAAATTGAACTTTTGACCAAAAAATAATCTTATGCCACTTTCCATAGGTTGGTGACACTATGGGTGGATCATTTCTGGGCCTCCAACCTGTTCCTAGCAGGTTCAGAGACTAGATGACAAATGTCTCTCTCGGACACTGAGGGAACCTCTATTCAACTTTCTGTGCATGCTCCAATTGTTTGCATGCTGCCCTCTACTTAGCCCCAGAAAAAGATTGCTTTTAAGCTTTTGATGAAAGAGAGTATTTGCTTCCAGCCTATGCCTAATAGAAAGCCTCAAAGGCCTCAATCATCATTTTAGGGTTGAGTTCTGGCACTTGAAAATGGGTTATGAAAAAGGGGGAGGACTTGTTTTAATCATCTAATCAGGCTCTTCACAACAATACCACGCACATCCAGATCCAATCTTCCTAGCCTTAACAACAGTGTCAAACACAATCCCATTTCTGGTATGTCAGTGCAGAACAGTGATGGACCATACTGCAGGCTGTAGGATATAGTTAAAATGTCATCCATGAGCCAGTCTCTTTATCAACTCTTCCCCTACAAATGGTACCATGCATTCCTGCCAAAACCTCTCCCACCTGCAGCAGGAAGGCAAAACAAGTGTTTCACAAAATGGCAGATTTTCCCTCATGACTCCATTCAAAGATCTTGCCTGTATCACTTTAGGCCCTATATAAAATTACCTTGGGGACCAATTAATGCTTATTATGGGCAGATATTTAAGAAATCATAGAAATCGTAGTGTATCTTGTTTTCTTCCTGTAAAGTAATAATTTTAATTTTGGATTTCTGAGTTTTAACATTTTGAACAGTAGATTTCTTTGCTCTTTAAAATATGTGTAAAGAGGAATTGCTGTTATGATTAAATATATGACAGCCTCGGTTAAAATTATGACACAAACCTTTTTCTATAAATTAATTAAATCGAGCTTTTTAGGGCAGTACAGCATGTTTATTGTATATAAACAAAAATATTTTTATACCAATGACAACTAAATTAAAAATAATCATACAGAAAAACTAAAAAAGAATCCTAAACAATATGCCCCTAGAATAAAAGTGAGTGCAAAGTCATGCCTGTTTTTACAGAAAATATCTCAGGCTTAAGTCTGAGCCAGCAACCACTGAGTGACCCCTCCCTGACCCTCAACTTTGCAACATTCACAACCTGCAGATGGCCCATCAAGCTATTATCCAATCAGAGTCATGCATGTGCATTCTGCAATGTGCAAGAGGAATTCATGCTGCAGATTAGGAACAACAGTTGTTAGGCTCTGCTAATGTCCACAAAAAATGCTTTGTTTGTAAAATAAACATTATTCAAAGTACAATGGATTATTTTGTTAAAACTTTTAATTTATCAGGGGGTAATAAATCAGAGCCACACAACCTCAAGCTTTCATTTTTAGCACAGCATTGGATTATTCTTCAGTGCATTAATCAGTAAAACGTAAAAAACATGTTTGTTTTCAAATCTTAAGTACATTTACTTCTTAATTACTTAAAATATCAAAAAAGTTGGTTGAACTCCTCGGTCCTCACACTGATGGTAAAAAACTTTTTTGTTAATTTAATTCTTTTGCAAAATCTGAAGTGGTGTATTGTGTGTCTGTGACACCTGGTGACAGAAAATAAAAACGTTATCTTTCTAAGTAGCTCAGAACTACCGGTCCTCACTTTGTGAGTGCTTTTACTCGGTCCTCACTCCGTAGGTCTTACACGAATGTGTGTGTGTGTGTGTGTGTGTGTGTGTGTGTGTGTGTGTGTGTGTGTGTGTGTGTGTGTGTGTGTGTGTGTGTGTGTGTGTGTGTTTAAAGTAACCAACCTTAACTTTCTCCAAAGTAAATTAGACATAAAAAATGAAAAAAAAAAAAAATTAAAACAATAAGCCCATAGTAGAAATGTATTAAATATGTATATTATCATACATTTTGTGACAGCTTTTGTGGCTCCAATTTGTGAATGGCATGAAAATCATCATTTAAAATATAAGGGGCTGCCTGCTCTTCAGAGCTCATACTGATTGTTTTGGCTCTCCAGCCAATCTAGACGACAGTTTCACAACCTGCTGAAAGGAACGCCTCTCTTTCAGAGCTGTATGACCCAACAATTACACCAAGTGAGAGGATAAAGCTGATTTGATAAAAGCATGATTAAAAAGGCGGTCATTATCGTTTGCTCTATGTGAAAATGGCAGTTTCCTCAAGCAGGAGATGCGCTGATGCGACTTCTTGCACAATACCTTACAGGTGGCTTCCAAATTCAATTTGTCATCTAAAATAGTCTCAATGCATTTGTAAAAATGTACACTCTCAATGGCCTGATCTTTGATAAGAGACTTCAGAGGCTTTCTCCTAAAATCAGTAAGCCATTCTTTGGTCTTATCGTCAAGTCAGGTTTATTCTTATAGTACATTTCAGTAACAAGACAATTCCCAGAATGAAGATAAGTGGCACTACAACGGTAATTAGGATAAACATGAGACTCCTCGCTCCATTTAACTAAATCATCGATCACTGGGCCATGGCTGGTTTTATTTTCTTGTAGCAGTCTAGCATCAGCACTTTATGATGATATCTACTCTGACACGTGTTTGTATACATAACAAAAAGCAGAGGGTATGGCACATCTTCGGTAGTCACTGGGGGAGGCACCTGGAGTACCCTGAGAGAACTCCCGCATGCACAGGGAGAACATGCAAACTCCATGGAGAAAGACCGCAGGCTGGGACTCGAACCCGCGACCTTTTCTGCTCACTGTGCCACTGTGCAGTCTGTGGAATAATCATATCCCTGGAAAAAAGATGATAAACAACAAAGTATAATATAGTAAAATAGAAATGAATACTTTCTGTGAGATGAATGTTGGTTTAGGAGGTCAACAGAGCACTCATGCTGGATTGTGCGTGACACAATGTTACCTAAATTAAAAGGTGTTTGCTGGGAAGTTCGGAGCCTTGTATGTTAAAGTTGTCGATGTTTATCTGTGGGACTGTGGAGACTTGGATGAAGATGAATCATTCTGGGCTATAGGCTAGATTTTAAATTGAATAACTGGATGGCTTCAAGGTTGATCGATGTTTTTCATAAACTGAAACTGTTGGAAATGTTGGGACTGGTGTGCTGGTTTGGTAACTCGAGCACCACAAATAAAAATATGTTGATGAGCATGATTAAGGTTTTTACAATGATTGCTGGTACTGATTTGATAGGCCTTCGTCAGGCTTTCAGAATAAGAGTCACTATAAGGACAACATTGATCCTTAAAGACCCCAGGCATGCTCTTAACACAGAGTTCAGGCTTTTAGCATCAGGAAGGTATTTTATTCCTTCCTGGTGCTTTTTAATTATTCTACCTGAATTGTGCTGCATGGAGCCCTGATTTAATCATTTTGGGTTTTTCATGTCATTTCGTCCTGGCCGTGGAACACTGGACCAGCTCAGTGGTGAAGAGAGAGCTGAGCCAAAAGGCGAAGCTCTCAATTTACCGGTCGATCTACGTTCCTACCCTCATCTATGGTCACGAGCTTTGGGTCGTGACCGAAAGAACGAGATCCCGGATACAAGCGGCTGAAATGAGTTTTCTCCGTAGTGTGTCTGGGCTCTCCCTTAGAGATAGGGTGAGGAGCTCAGTCATCCTGGGAGGACTCAGAGTAGAGCCGCTGCTCCTCCACGTCGAGAGGAGCCAGTTGAGGTGGCTCGGGCATCTGGTCAGGATGCCTCCTGGACGCCTCCCTGGTGAGGTGTTACGGGTACATCCCACCGGGAGGAGGCCCAGGGGAAGACCCAGGACACGCTGGAGGGACTATGTCTCCGGGCTGGCCTGGGAACGCCTTGGGATTCTTCCTGAGGAGCTGGCCCAAGTGGCCGGGGAGAGGGACATCTGGGCCTCCCTACTGAAGCTGCTACCCCCTTTGTGCTAAATGCACAAAGAAGAAATGGGTGGGGGGGGGGAGGTCTGCATGGTGTTTAAAATGTTTTTTTCTTTTTGCAATCTTAATGTTGAAATCCATACTTCATCACCGAGCTGTACATTTGTTAGGAAGAGGAAATGACTCAGATATAGCATCTTTAAGCTAACTTAAAACATTACAGAGCTAATGCTAATAATACAAATCTCTGTTTTCAGATTTCACATTTCCAGAAAACATGACGTACCCATTAGAGGAGGAAATGACTACGTGAGGTTTTTACATCATGAGCTTTACTGAAAGGAATCATGTCCAAATCAGGTTCTAAGTCGTGCTTTGTGTGTCCGCGCCCTCAGCTTTGCCATCTACTACTCCATCTTGGGAGCCGTGGTGCTAATTGCGGCCTACCTGCAGGTGTCCCTCTGGACTCTGGCGGCCGGACGGCAGGTCAAACGCATCCGCAAGTTGTTTTTCCACAGAATCATGCAGCAGGACATTGGCTGGTTCGACGTCAACGAGACAGGAGAGCTCAACACGCGGCTCACAGAGTGGGTAGCAGAGAAATCACACACTAAACGCACACCGTTTCATGTCAGGCCAGTGTAAGCACTGTGCAGGGGCCAAAGGTTTATGTTGAGTCTGAGAAGTGGTAACGTCGCATTGCTCAGAGGTTCGTTGGTGGACTCTTTGGTTGTGTTTACATCTCCAGTGATGTCTACAAGATCCAAGAGGGCATTGGTGACAAGGTGGGAATGCTGATCCAAAGTTTCAGCAGCTTTATTGCCGCTTTCATCATCGGCTTCACCAAAGGCTGGAAACTCACGCTTGTCATCCTCGCTGTTAGCCCGGCCCTAGGGATATCAGCCGCACTTTTCAGTAAGGTACAGTAGCTTAAGCTTTCTTTTTAGATATTATATTTCTTCTGCCTTTTATTGGTTTTAGTATTGATCATATATACTCATAATGTGTTTGATCAGAGGATTAGCTGAACAGAAACATCTGGGAAGTCATATCTTGAAAATTAAAAGTGTATGAGCTTAAAAAAAACAAAGAAAAACCCAATCTGTTACCAGATATGTTAGATTATTTTGAATCAGATTGTCTATTGATGAAGTCAGTTGTGTCTACAGTTTATGATTCAAGAAAACTCTTTGGCGTTAAAGTTTTGAAACCACAGATGCTGTGGCTGTAGTTTCACTAACCTTTTTACGCACCGCCATGCTGACTGTCATCCCACCTCAAGATCACCTGACAGTCTTGACTGATTTGGCTAAACGTATAGTATTTTTTCAATTGTACAACAAACTTACTAGATTTTTAAAAACAAGAATATTGTTCCAAACTTATAAAATATATTGTTAATCTAGCTAAAAATCCCTTGAAAAGTGACAGAGAGTTTTTAGCTATCAACAAGCTTCTGAGCTTGATCGCTCTTCCTGGCTGAATCGGAAGAGTTTCAAATAGATTTTTGTAAAAAATGTTCATTAGGGTTGAGGTTGGGCCAGAAGCCAAATTTAAGCCCGCTTTAATTCAGTCCAAACCTGATTTAACGTGTGGTTTGGATCTGTTGTCCTGTACGAAACACCCAGAGACAAGCTGTTGTTATCTGGTGCTCTGGCAACTTTATCCTAAAGCACCGGTGCGTACTGCAGCAAAGCTGACCCACAGCATTATGCTGCTACCACCGTGCTTTACAGTAAGTACAATGTTCTTAGGGTTTTCAACACTTACCTTGAATTATCCTTTTAAAGCACTGGTCTCTGTTATACCAAAAACATTGCTCAAAAGTCAAGAACCTCACCATCTAAGCAATCTTAAAGTCTCCCATTTTTGATAAGAATAGTGGTCAAACATTTAGATCAGGTCTGTTCATTATCAGCAAAAGATGGTCAATGAATTTAATCTGATCCAATCTAATATTTTCTTGAATATTTAAATGGCGCCACCAAAAAAAAGAGAATTACAATTTATTTCAAAGCTATTTAATCCTATTCTGTTAACTCTATGAATTATGACAAATAATCAGTTTATAATGGGAAATATATTTTAGGTAGCAGATAAGAGACACGGTGAAATGCTTTGTATTGAGTGTTGCCATTTTTTTTATGCTGCCAGATTTATTTGAATAATGGAAAGTAACGTGACTTAAACAAATCAAGCATGGTTATTGTTTTTGAATACTATTATTTTTTTTTACACAGTGGATGAGTAAAGGATGTTGGCCTGGGTTGAATGTCGTTTATTTGATTTAGATATTTTTAGTTGTAATCCTCCCTTCAGCAATTGGCGCCCTCAGCAACCAGTGATGATGCTTAAGCCCCGAGCCGGCCCTGAATACACCGAAACACTTAGACATTGGTACAAACTCAGAACTAAGAGCATTTTTAGACCTTTCTTATTAGTTGAGGTTCACTTATTCATGATGTCACGGGAATGCGGTTTCTCTAAATTTAAAACATCAGTATTTCTTTATGATAGTCTCGGTCTCATTTTGCCTCTTTCCCCCGTTTGAACAGCTGCTGGCGAACTTCACTACCAAAGAGCAGAGTGCATATGCCAAAGCTGGTGCTGTAGCAGAGGAAGTGCTCTCTGCCATCAGGACGGTGTACGCCTTCAGCGGCCAAAAGAAGGAGATCGAGAGGTGTGTGTGTGTAGTCGTTAGACATCAGATGCAGTTTCATTTAAATACAGGATTTTTTTTTTGTACAGGAGTGATTAGTGATGAGTAATGTCAACAGAGAAAGGCTGTAACTGAATAAAACCCTTTTGTGCACATGCTGATCCTGCATTTGTTGGGGTTTCTGTTTCGTTGCAATCTAATTTCTCTCGTGCATGTTTTGGCCCTTTTCCATGCCTGCCTCTGGCCACGTGCACTACATCCTAGATATCACAAGAACTTGGAGGATGCAAAATCGATGGGAATTAGGAAGGCGATCTCTGCCAACATCGCCATGGGGTTCACCTTTCTGATGATCTACTTTTCTTACGCTTTGGCCTTTTGGTACGGCAGCACCCTCATCCTGAGCAATGAGTACACCATCGGATCTGTGCTCACAGTAAGCAAACGCGCTTTGACTGCCTGAGGTATTTTGCTCCTTCAAAGAAGCTTTTGCTGAAGCTAATGCCAACATTACCTTTTGTTAGGTGTTCTTTGTTGTCATTATTGGCGTGTTCGCAATGGGGCAGACATCTCCCAACATCCAGACGTTTGCTAGCGCCCGCGGAGCTGCCTATAAGGTGTACAACATCATCGATCATGTGAGTAATGCAACAGATACGACCCAAAGCACACTTTTTTTTTTCCTGCTATGCGGGCCGGTTGTCAGATTTTATCAATGAATGTGCTCTGCTGGACTTTGGCACCCCGTGGAGCTGCTTTGAAGAAGCCGACAAGCCAAACTGTAATGATGTGAAGGTATTTTCTCTAATTGGAGAAACCCGCCGCTTATTCGACTGAAGCTGCACACCTGTGGCTTTTTTGTGTAAATCCCCTTTGACTCTGTGAATTTAGCTTAGTTTCTGAACCGCCTTTTTTTTTTTTTTTCCTCTTTCATTTTATAACAATTTTAATATTTGTGGATATAAGATAAGCAGCTTGTTTGGGTAGTTTTGATTGATCTTGACGTGTTGTTGCTCTGTGGTGAGTTTATTTTTATGTCACAGAGGCTGTAGCTATTTGTCTCTCGCTTCAACAAACCACTCGAGTTAGTCCACACAGGTACCGACTGATCTTTTTGTTTGCTGACACTGTCCCAAGTAAATGTGCGATAATAGGAAATCTGCTTCTTTTTTTTTTATTTTTTTTTTTTATTTTTTTTTTTTTATAGTTGCTCACACAAGTCTGAAAAATGATGTTGTATATCCTTTTCTCATACTTTTATTGCAAAGTACAAAGGTGAATTATTTTTAGAAGGTTTTACTGTGTAATCACAAAGGTGAGCCTTCAATAAAACATTTGCAGTTGACCATCCCATGGAGTGCTGTAAGAAAGCTTTAAATAACCTCTACGTTTAAAGAATTGCCTTCATAGAAAGAGAGTTTCTCACATTCTTCCACAAGGTGTCCAAATATTAAGAGGAACATTTCATTGCTGCTTTTCCAGTTTTATCAACACAAGGTCACTAATTATTTTAGTTTAAACAAGACATCAGAAGCACAATCAGTGCAATTACGTCACAATGTATTCTCTGCAGAAAATAATATATAACAATATAATGTCATAATATGCGAGATTAGAGCATTTGTACGATTATTTATCACCATAATCCGTGGAAATGCATCAACTATGAACAGAAATAACGTTGTTTCTACAGAGCTGTGACCCGACATTTATCAGCTGCAAGGCAAGGCAGAGAATAATATTTTCTTGTGTGTGTTTGAGTCTTGGTGCACCAAGAAAAGCAGTCTAAACACAAAGAACTGTGGAAATAAACATTTGGTTGGGTTAAACATGCTCAACCTTACCTGGAAGGCCAACAGCCTTCCTCCTATTGTTCATTTGAGGTTATTAAAGGAATCCCAATTTTCTTTATTCCTGTTTTGGCCAAAAAAAAGAAACAACCATTACACACTGTTTTCTTCACAGAACCCAACCATCGACAGCTTTTCAGAGATGGGCCATAAGCCGGACCTCATCAAAGGGAACATAGAGTTCAATGATATCCACTTCAGCTACCCCTCAAGGCCTGACGTCAAGGTCTGTCCCGAACCGACCTTCCCAACACAAACTTTTTACAGTAACTTTAAACTGTATCACACCGCTAACATTGCTGTTATTTTCAGATATTAGGCAACATGTGTTTAAAAGTGACCAGTGGACAGACCATGGCGTTGGTTGGCAGCAGTGGATGTGGTAAAAGCACGACTATCCAGCTGCTGCAGAGGTTCTACGACCCTCAGGAAGGATCTGTAAGTGATGTTGCTGTAGCTCTTCTCAGGTTACTGTAAACTAACTTCCAGGTGAAGTCAAGTTAGTTTGAAAATAATCCAAATTTAAGGGAAGACTGTTATATTTGGGAGGCCTTTGTCCTTTGCTGGAGTTGTGCTTCAGGATCTCATGGCTTTTATTTTAAACAGAAACACTACATTTATTTCTACTGGTTTTTAAATAATTAGGTTATATGATTTTTATATGTGTAGGTTGCCTTGTGTAAAGGGGCAGGTTAAATTTAGCAGTACCTTTTTGAAGTGATCTCTTTGCAGAATATGTTGTCCCTATTCTGCATTTTCTAGAGTAACCCAAACATACTGTGACTAGCTACTATAAAATGTTTTATTAGTCACGTTTTCTGATCGGATCGTATTCAGTTGACTACCTAACAGAAACACTAGAAACATTAGTTTCCATAATTTGTTTGGTAACTTTTACAACTGGAAACATTTTCACTCTGTGAACTTTATCTTTCTTGCAAACAAGAAGTGCAATATCCTGCTTTCAGCCAGCTGACAAGCAGTGGGAGCATGGGAAAACCTGTTTTTTTTTTACTCGGTCTGGGAAACCCCAGTCAATTTGGGACTGTCTCTGAAATCTCATTTTTAAAGGACTTGAGGCCATAGGAAGTGTATGATGGGGACTTCTGTTTTTCTTAAAAACACAACGGCTGAAGTCTCTGTCTATTAATCCAGATATGTTTTTAAACAAAGATTTTTCTGTGATGTTTGGATCACCATTAAACACAGAGTTTTTGGGACCGAAATAAAAAGTTTTTTTTAAAGAAATCGGTCGACTGGCTTTCAGGACTAAATTCAACAACCACATTGAAGCAGTTATTTTATGTTTTCTCACATCTCACATTTTTCTGTTAAACTTCACATGTTGAGCGGAGAAGTTATTTGTCTGAGAGCAAACAATTAACTTGTCAAAGTAAAGAAAAGCACAGTCTTCAATTATTTCAGCAAATATTTAGTGTTGCACTGCTTTAGCCATCCTAAGGATCTTTGTTCTTTTGAATTCTGATTCAATTACTGTTGCTGCCATCGCCTGCTGGTGGAGCAGAGGCATAACATTAGATGTCTCTGTCAGTTCCAAAATGCATTTCTGTTTTTAAAAGATATCCAGAGTAGTGTAGCTGCTGGCTAGAGCTTCTGTATACTTTGGTGCCAAAAACTGGCCTGTGCCTAAATAAAACTGTTACTTTCTCTTGCCGTATTTTGAATAAACCAGGGGAAAGTGTACTGTGTTGTGTTTATATGAAATTCTGCAACATAGATTTGGCTAAATAATATATCCATCCATCCATTTTCTGACCTGCTTAATCCCCCATGGGGTCACGGGGGGTGCTGGTGCCTATCTCCAGCATTCACTGGGCGAGAGGCGGGGTACACCCTGGACAGGTCGCCAGTCTGTCGCAGAGCAACACAGAGACAAACGGGACAAACAACCATTCACACACACACACTCACACCTAAGGAAAATTTAGAGAAGCCAATTAACCTAACAGTCATGTTTTTGGACTGTGGGAGGAAGCCGGAGTACCCGGAGATGCACAGCATGCACAGGGAGAACATGCAAACTCCATGCAGAAAGACCCAGGTTTGGATTTGAACCCGGAACGTTCTTGCTGCAAGGCAACGGTTCTACGCTAAATGGAATAAAAGTTAAAAAAAAAGTAAAGCTTTCTGCTCCACTGAAATGAGTAGAGGAGCCAAAAGCTGGCCTGTCATAAAATTATATATACTATTTGATGAATTTAATACTCAAGCACAGAGTAATTTCTTGATACTTTTTGATGTATTTTTTTTGGAAATTATGTAATCGCAGAGACAAAACTGTAAAATAATGTGCACAATCTTGGTTTTTTTTCAAAGAAAAATTAGTAAACGTAACCTTTACAGATGCAAGAAGCTTATGTTTCCAAATGTTCCTCTCTTTTTTTTCTTTTTTTTTCCTTTTTTACAACACAATGGTTTTGAATCCAATACCCACAGCAGGTAACATAAATGTGTAAGCAGTGCTTAAAAGCAGTTTGCAGTGATGAGTTATGTCTTTTTATACTCTATATGAACTCTCCCTCCAAATGCAGGCTGCAGGCTTAGCAGACAGGACGTAAAATTAGACCAAGGCAGCTTGTTTACATACCAGGAGTTTCACTTTAGATCAGTGGGTCTTTGTCTGTACATATTTGGACAAACATACTTTCCACTCAGTGAAGTGGGTGGGGTAGTGAATAACTGTACTGAAGTAAAAGTAGCATTTCAAAAGAAAACTACTTATAAAAATTGGAAAATAATTCTTTTTTTTAATTATTCAAGTAAATCTAAGGAGTCTAACTTTTCAGTTTTTGGGGGGAGTGGTGGCCTAGTGGTTAGAGCAGCACGTTTGAACTCTGAGCAGGTCACAAGTACCCAGTTCGATCCCCACAGACTGCCACTGTGGGTCCCTGAGCAAGACCCTTAGCCCCAGATGGCTCCGGGGGTGCTGTGATAGCTGCCCACTGCTCCCTGAGGGACAGGTTAAATGCAGAAGGCAAATTTCATTGGAATGTACAATTCCAATGACAAATAAAGATTTGTCTTACATGCAACTTATTCTTACCTACCGCTGTTTTTTGGTTGTGGCAGGTTTCCATCGATGGGCACGACATCCGCTCTCTTAATGTGCGCTACCTGAGGGGAATGATCGGCGTGGTGAGCCAGGAGCCCATCCTGTTCGCCACCACCATCGCTGAGAACATCCGCTACGGCCGACCCGACGTGACGGAGGAGGAGATCGAAAAAGCTGCCAAGGAAGCCAATGCTTACGACTTCATCATGAACCTTCCTGATGTAAAGCCAGATATATATATATATATATATATTTTTTTTATACAGTTTCAACTGAATTAATGATTAAGTGATTGTGTTCACGTTTTGCTAACGGGGACGCCTTATGCATTTGAGCAGAAGTTTGAGACACTAGTCGGCGACCGAGGAACCCAGATGAGCGGAGGACAGAAGCAGAGGATTGCAATCGCTCGAGCTTTGGTCCGAAAACCCAAAATCCTGCTGTTGGACGAAGCCACATCTGCCCTGGATGCTGAGAGTGAGACCATCGTTCAAGCTGCACTCGATAAGGTACAGTTTCAGACAAAGTAGCCCCCAAAATATGAGAGGGACTGTTGAAAGGACCTCCAGCGCTGTTTTTTGCATCCCAGCAGTTTTTCAGTAAACTGGTTTTCTCATCCGTTGCACAGGTGCGACAGGGTCGGACCACTCTAATCGTGGCTCACCGCCTCTCAACCATCAGAAATGCAGATGTGATTGCGGGCTTCCAGAAAGGTAAAGTTGTAGAGCTGGGGACTCACAGCGAGCTGATGGAGAAGAAAGGAGTCTACCATACGCTGGTCACCATGCAGGTAATGGGTCCTGATGTGAAATGCCAGCAGGTTTCTTCAAAATCTGCTGCTTTAAAGATGGTCTTTTGTAAATCAAGCTCGTCCTCTCCGCAGACCTTCCAGAAAGCGGATGAAGGGGAGGATGAAGACGATCTCTCGGCGGGTGAGAAGAGTCCCATTCACGACAATGTCATCGAGTCGCCGCTGCTGAGGAGGAAGTCTACCAGAGGCTCGTCGTTTGCAGCTTCAATTGGAGAGAAGGGAGACAAAAAACAGGAAAAGGAGGATGAGGACAAATCAGAAGAGGTGAGCTCCTGGGTTACATTTCTGGAGAGGGATCAAGTTAGTGAAGAAGAAAAAAAAAACATGGAAAAATTAAAATGCTTAACCTCCAACTTTGTCCTGAATCCTTTTACGTGACTCAAATTTTCCCCCTGCAGGATGAGGACGTCCCCATGGTGTCGATCTTTAAGGTGCTGCGTCTCAACGCTTCGGAGTGGCCTTATATTCTGGTGGGGCTGATCTGCGCCACCATAAACGGAGCCATACAGCCTCTGTTTGCCATCCTCTTCTCCAAGATTATCACTGTAAGTCGCTGCCAGTGCTGTAATAATTTATTTTCCTTTCTTCCGGAGACTTTGTAGCAAGCTGGTTGTTGTTGTTTTTTCTGTCTTTTCAGGTGTTTGCAGAGCCAGATCAGACGATTATCAGGCAAAGAGCCAACTTCTTTTCCCTCATGTTTGTGGTGATCGGAGTTGTTTGCTTTTTCACCATGTTTCTACAGGTAGGCACACACTCCGTGGCTCTTGTAGGCACAAGCAGGATGTTGGTCATTTAAAAAAAAAAAAAAAAAAGAGCAGACCCTGTTATAAAGCAGCACTAATGTGAACAATTCAAAGGAAATTTTACTGAAAGAACAAGAATACAAAATGTAAAATAAAAGGCTGAGCAGAAACTATAACGGAAATTTAAACAAATGAAACCAGGGGTGTCCAAAGTGTGGCTCGGGGGCCATTTGTGACCCTTGGGCTGTGTTTGGGTGGTCAGCTGACTGTAACTCAGCAATGATGCACATTTGCCACTGCTCCCAGCAGAGATGAAGACTTTTTATTTTTATCTTGGCTAAATTCTAACCGACACATTTTCTGAAAGGTGGGAATAGCCGCATTATTTGCATATATCAAAAAGACCAAAATCCAGTTGATTATGATAAAGTAAGGTTATATACTCAAGCGTCCGTCCAGATAGTGTTTTGAGCAAGTGCGATGAGCTGACATAAACAGACATGGCACCATGTGCTAGCAGAACTATTAGAAAGCCAGATGTTGGCCATTGACACAGATACTAAATAAGTCCTGTGTTGGACTGCACTACCCTGTTTATAAAAGAAAGCCAAAATAAACGTATCTGTTATATTGAATTAACTTACCTGTACATCAGAAAGCTTGGAACCTCTGCATCCGTTTTATATCCCCGCTCACTCGTGAATTATCTCCACCTGGTAATAATAGCTGTGCAGATGTAGACTCTCATTTTCTCCCGGTTATTACTACTTTTCCTTTTCTCTGTTACTTTCTCTTCCCTCTTGCTGGGGAAAGACTATGGCTGGTCCCCCATTTCAACAGAAAACAGCACATAGAACGAGCTATGGTCATCTTTGCTAGTTTTTTTTTTACTCCTTCTTCACCGACGGCGCATCTTCATATAGAAGATAGACAGGGAAAACACGTATAGATTACAAGTTTGACTTTCGACTTCTGAAATCAGAAATGGCGACGCAACATGGTGCCTCCCGATGGGTGCAACACCACCTGTGTATTTATAAACTACAAATTTTAAGCTATGAGAGCGATTTCATTTTTGATGTGATGTTATTAGACTTAGCCAGAATATGTATTTATAAAATAAATACTTGATTTTTGATAATTAGAAGCCAATATATATATATATATATATATATATGCCTGAAGGTCTGGTTCATTTATTTATAATTATTGTAAATGGGAAGTGTGCGTAAGGCTTGCTGCATCCCTGTTACATGAGTAACAGGGATGCAGCAAGCCATTCCTTCTCCTCTCTGTAAACAAAATCCACGTTCTTGCACCTTGAAAGCAGATTGTGTTGTCACCCTAACCTGATCCACAGTGTTATGTTACTCCACAGGTCCTCCATGGTGTCACCTTCGAACACTTCATCAGATTACTAAGCTGCTGATGTTTAATTAATGCATCTGACACGACCTCCCAGCAAATGTCTGTCTGATGTGTTTCCTGTCTTTTTTTTCTTTGCTTTTTTTTAAATCAGGGATTCTGTTTTGGAAAATCTGGAGAGGTTCTCACCTTGAAGCTGAGGCTTGGGGCCTTCAAGTCCATGTTGAGACAGGTGTGTGAAATGAAAGAGTCATCTTTTTGACTTCTACCTCTTCTGTAAATGTTGGTTAAATCAGGCTGGACCTGTTTTTTTGTGATAAGATCATCTAAAAAAAACAACCTTTGATATCAGTATCCTTATTCAGGGGGGAAACCTATATTTTTTAATAACATAGTTGTTTTAAAATTAATTAGTGGACCTGCAGCTATTTGCAGCTCTAATATTTCATATAACATAAATTTTAAGGAAGCATTTTTGTAATTTATCCTTTATTCTTTAAGGTCGATCAGGGTTTATCTGGTAATCCCACCATATAGGCCCATATTGCTTGACCACTATTCAAAATGGGAAAGATAGCAGAACATCCTATTCGACTAATGCAGATATATGCTGCTTTTTAATAAGTGGAAAGAATAAATAACAAAATACCCTGTAGCCTAAGCTTACTCATCTCCCCAGGCAGAAGATTAATTAAAAAAGATTAAAAGAACTGGGAATGTGACAAACAAGGCTGGATGAATGAGAACCCGTGGTTAACCTCCACCAAACATGGTGACGAGGTAACAGGCAATGAAAATCTCCAGAGCTTCCTGCCAGAGAAGAGCAGTAGGCAAATTTCTGCTATGAGATCCAGAATATTTATTTTCCCTGAGCTTGTATTTAATTTCATTCACCTGCGTGAAAGAAATAGCCGTGGTAATGATTGCAGACAGTATGAGCAGAGAAAAATGGGAGCTAAAATGTGGAAGTAATATACTGTGTAGAAATAGTCAGAACACATTCATGAATATACTTTACTAAGATAAAGAGAAGGGAACCAAATGAATAACTGAATAAGGATACAGGTATCTCACAATCAGAAACCCAGATGGACTGCGTTGCAGGACAAATGTTTCACTGGCAGGATGTCAGTCCTGCTGTATGCATTTTGTTTGGTGGTTTCTCATTTTGGATCACGATGAACCAAAACGCTGATATTCAAGCGGGAAATATCGCTGTTTTGTGATTTTATGTTATTTATGTCTCCGAGTCATGGAACATGTTTGTCTTTGTTGCGCTGCAGGATCTCGGTTGGTTTGACAGCCCCAAAAACAGTGTCGGTGCGCTTACTACCAGGCTGGCTACAGACGCAGCCCAAGTTCAGGGGGTGAGTCCCATCAGCTGAAGCGCCTGTCCCAATGAACGTTGTAGCAGTGATCCATTGGCTAAAATCGCCAGTTTTGCTTTTCTTAACCTAACTCTCCAGGCCTCAGGGGTACGCCTGGCAACGTTCGCCCAGAACATTGCCAACCTCGGCACCGGTGTGATCCTGGCCTTCGTGTACGGCTGGGAGCTGACTCTGCTGATTCTGGCCGTGGTGCCCGTCATTGCTTTGGCCGGAGCCGTGCAGATGAAAATGCTCACGGGGCATGCATCCGAAGATAAGAAGGAGCTGGAGAAGGCTGGGAAGGTGGGGATTCACCCTCTGCAGAGGTTACCACAGACTCTGGGATCAAACTAATGGTTTTTTTTAATGCTGTCTCCACAGATTGCAACAGAGGCCATAGAGAACATTCGTACTGTCGCCTCTCTCACCAGAGAACCAAAATTTGAGTCTTTATATCAGGAAAATCTCGTAGTTCCATATAAGTAAGCGCAGATGTCCAATCAAATGTGATTAAGCAGAAAGTTTCTCATCAGGAAGTTAACTTTCCCACAACCTCTGCGCAGGAACTCTCAGAAAAAGGCCCACGTGTACGGCTTCACCTTCTCCTTCTCCCAGGCTATGATCTACTTTGCCTACGCGGCCTGTTTCCGTTTCGGAGCCTGGCTCATTGTGGAGGGCAGGATGGATGTGGAGGCAGTATTCCTGTGAGTTATGTCCCATCTCCTAATCAGGTGTTCAAAAGTCAGTTTGGGATCAGAAATAAAACTTTTTTTTTTTTTACAGTTTGCGTGCAAACTAGAGAACATCTTGGGCAAACCTTATTGCTCTGACTGGATGTATTTTTTATGGCGTTAATCATTGCACCTGCTTTTGTGGTGATTCACTACACACAATACACGAACACGTGCTGGGATCGTACAGTTATTCAACAGTTTACTGCTGCAAAGAGGGACGGACCCCGTTTGTACTCTGCCTGTTATCTGAAGAGAAAATCCAAAGTCCACCGAGCTATAAGACCACAGTAAATATTAACTCCTCTCGTTTTAGAGTCTCTGGAGCAAACTATGGTGATTATAAAAACCAAAAGAAGCCGTCTAGGAAACTAGATGAAAGCCACAGAAGACAATTTAAGCTGGAATCAGAAACTTAACTACACTGTAAAAAGATTAATTTCTCAGTGTGTGACGCTAATTATGACACTAATTAGCACAATTTGTCAGAATTATTTAGTTTAGCAAAATTACAGAATAACAAGAATGTTTCTTCTTCATGTCAGGTAAATTAGTACATTTCTAAACAGTTTGGCAGAGCTTATAGGGATCTCCAGCCACCACACGGTTAAGGAAGGGGTTCTTTGTCCCGCAGTGAAGCGATGCTCCTTATCAACATTTGCTGAAAGGCCTCTCAGCGAAGAGGCCATTTTCCCAAAGGCAACAATAAAAATCCAGATTACTGTTTGCTAATACACCCAGCAACACGGAGGTGGTAGCATCATGTCGTGTGGGTATTTTGCACAGGGCTACGTCCCAAAATAGATGGCGTCACGAGAAAAAAAAAAACATTGTCTGGGGAATAATGAAGCAGCATTTCAGGAGATCAACAAGGAAGTTAAATCTTGGACAGAAATGGGTCTTTAAATTGAACAACAACCACACTGCCAAACTACAAACCTGACTTAGACACTCAAGTCTTACTACAGGTATGCAATTAGATTTGAGTCTGGACTTTGACTAGGACGTTCTAGCTCTAAAATATGCTGTAATATGAGCCAGTCCACTGTAGCTCTGACCATATGTTCAGGGTCTTTTATTCTGTTGAATTTCCTGTGCCAAAATGCGGAAAGGTTCACGGGGTTCATGACGCTGCATATAAATACACCCAGGCGACCTGAGTTAAATCAGCTGTGTGAATAGTTAACGCTCTCCAGTGTGAGAGGAACCTAATGTGTGTTTGGCTTTCTGCGTCAGCGTGATCTCTGCCGTCCTGTTCGGCGCCATGGCCGTCGGAGAGGCCAACTCCTTCGCTCCAAACTACGCCAAGGCCAAAATGTCTGCCTCCCACCTCATGATGCTGTTGAACAAGGAGCCCGAGATCGACAATTTGTCCGAGCGGGGCGAGTCGCCTGTAAGATACAAAGCTGCAGACACCAACTACCATGCTTAAACCGTACGGTCTACACACCAATTAATGGCAATGTAACTCATCTGTCGCTGATCTGTCAGGATATGTTTGACGGCAACGTGAGCTTCGAGGACGTGAAGTTTAACTATCCATCGCGGCCGGACGTGCCCATCCTGCGGGGCCTGAATCTGAGAGTGAAGAAGGGGGAGACTCTGGCCCTGGTGGGGAGCAGCGGCTGTGGAAAGAGCACCACCATCCAGCTGCTGGAGAGGTTCTACGACCCCAGAGACGGCAGAGTGGTAAGACAGAGACCTCCAGCCGGCTGCCTGGCTCCGCCTCCTCCTGTCTGATGGTTAATGTTTAGCTGAGCCGTAAACTGCTTAGTGTTTATGGCTCATGAAGACAATGCAAGGTTAATCACCAGGTGAACTTTCATCTATAAAAATAGGAAAACACCATTTATTGACTTCAGATAGAGAGCCTTTACCTTTCCCTTTTCTTGTGTGAAAAAAAATTCAATCTACAATGAAACAGTTGTACAAAAACAATAAATTGTTTGGGACTCCAACTGTTATTTACTAATAGTAAGTGAGAGAATGTTTTGTGGAAATATTGACAGTTTTACAAATGTTTATAATTTAGATAACCATAATAAAAATTAATGTAGAAAAAAAAATCTACGTATTCATTTGTAACTCATCCTCCTTAGACCCCTGATCCATTAACAAATTGACAGTTGTGGTTTAAATCAATAAGGTTACATCAAATAATTACATCAATGCTGAGCATGACTAGGCAAATAAAGAAGCTTCTTATAATACAGTCACTCATATTGGGCCCGAGGCTCAGCCTTTCAGCTTGTAATCTGAGACCAAGAACATCCTGGAAAGTCCATGGCCCATAGATCATAGACCTGCAACCTTTACTACCCTTAAGGCTACACCATATTCTGAAAACTTGCCATAAGTGATTATTCAGGTGAATGTCATGATGACGAAATGATTTGCGATAAATAAACAAATACTTAAATTCTATTAATATTTTTGTGCTTTGGGTTCATTCAAACACAAAACCCAGATAGACTGTCCAGCTAAATGGGAAATTAATTCAATTCATTATCTCTTTAAATGCTTGAAAGAGTTGAATCTGTCTGCTTCTGCTGTTTCGGTAATGAACCACTTAGTCGTACTTTCCTAAGGAGTTCACCCAAACATAATAAAATTTAACTGAAGGATTATTTTTCATTAGCATTACTTTTTTAACATATTAATATTTCATATAGCAGCAAATTAACATAATTTCTTAAATCTTTTGGTCAGAAAAAAAGCAAATTTTTTAAGAGTTTAAATGAGAGAACACCTGTTCACACACTTGATTTAGGAAATGCTTCGTCCTCCAGGTGATGGACAGCATCGACGTCAAACGGCTGAACATCCACTGGCTCAGGTCTCAGATCGGCATCGTGTCCCAGGAGCCAGTGCTGTTCGACTGCACGCTGGCGGAGAACATCGCCTACGGGGACAACAGCCGCAGCGTCACCATGGAGGAGATTGAGGCCGCAGCCAAAGCTGCCAACATTCATAACTTCATAAACGAACTACCTCAGGTAAAGGCATTCATCATTTTAGATGAAACACAGCAGCTTCCCATCTACAGCCACTTAGTTCAGGCAGTGTTTAAGATATCTCACTAAGAAATGGGACATTCCTTAAAGGGGCTGATACTACATGAACGTATGTAGGTGTCGCTCTCATTTGCAGCAACAAAAATATGGTGCCACATTTAATATAATAATGATTTAAAGCATTTAATGATAGAAGTATTTCTAATAGACTTTTTAACAGTATAACAGTACACCATGATAATTGTGATACAGTTACAGATAAGACAGGAAGTACGGAGACTGTTCTGGGGGAAAGTTTACTTCCTGCTGGGTTCTATGAACGACTTGTGCTCCAACCTGAAACAATAGAACCTGATAAGGCCCAGTTCCACCGGCTCTTATTCGGCACGGCTCCGCTCACTTTCCAAACGCGAGAGGGGTTTTGACTGAACACACTGCTTTTCAGTGATTGGCTGAGGAGAAACAAGAAGGTTTTTCTCAGAGGAAGTCCAGAAAAACTGAAGAGCGACGACATTAATATTGGGGACCACTGTGAACAGAGTATGGGGTCAAACCGAAATCTAATTTTATTATTTACAAACCTGACTCTTCAGCTTTCTATACCCAGATGCGCTGTATCAGATCCCTGGATGTGTCAAGGTTTTCTCTCATTTTACACTGAAATTTTGTCTCTGAAGTGTGCACCCATCCGTTTCACTGCGGTTAAAAAATATATTTTCTTAACATGTTCTCCTCGCCCCCGCCACAGCTGAGGCAAAAGATCTCATATTAAGGTGTACATTTTAACTCCGTGACTGAAAACAGCTGGAAGGAGAGTTCTGATGCCGCTGGCCGAACTCGGCCAAGAGGCTCGAAGCATGCAAGCTAAATGGCTCCGCCTCTTCTCTTCTGTCTCTCAGGCTCAAACACACAGTTTCAAAGCAGATAGCAGAAAGGCTCTGCCTTATTTTATTATTAGATGTGTGGTAAAAATTTTTATCCTGGTGGGTTAGTCCTTAAAAATATCCAGGACTATCTTGCATAGGATATACAGTGATAAAAACTTTATTTGTATTTTTTCTTTTTATGTTTAATTTATAATGCATTTTTTATCGTTTACCATTTCTCGCAGATTTCTTTAAAGTGTCAATGTCCCAAACAGGGCGGTGGGGGGGACAGGGGCTAAAGCAACGCCCAGGAGGTGTTTCCATCTTCCAGGCCTTTTTGGGCCGGTCCAATCACAAACTGAGCGAAGGTAAAGCAAGTAGGGAGGTGTCGAGTCCAGCAAGCGAAAACGAGCAGGGCTGGTGGAACTGCGCCTATAGTTTTCCTTTGAAGGACTTTTGCTTTATTTTAGTTAAGTTTTAAAGCCTCAACAAACATCTGCGATAACCTTGAGCAGTTTTTTTTATCAAGCACTTATCTTTACGAGGTTTGAAAGGTCCCCACTCTGTTCAGATAAAATCTGTGAGGATTCAGAAGATGTTAAAGTGCTGGTTTATGTTATTTGATGACATTTACCATGTTTGAATGATGTGGTTTTCATCATATTTCTTCAGTTCAAGAAATATTTGGTTATTATTACTATTATTAATTGGGCCTGCCATTGCAATTGCAAATGCATGGAGGCATCTAATACTATGCACCTCTAAACTAATTAGTCGACCATTAATGCGGCCCGAACAGTAGCGTGCGCCCCCACAATATAGGTATCAAAACGTGCGGCTCCATCGTGAGATGTGTGCTGTTATTTTTATTGGGGTTTCGAGTTACCATGGCGAAGTAATTGCCGAAAAATCCTTCCCAAAAGTCCCATAGGAATGAATAGAGTCAGGTACAGAGAAAGCCTCGAAATGACAATTTTCAATGCTTTACTGTGTCATCATACTTTCACCTACAAACACTGTTTAACTTACAGTTTGTAGATATATCTTTCATCTATTCAGAAGTGAAAACGGGATGTGGATATATTTTATGTTGTTTTTTTTTTTACAGTTACTCCACAAAGTTCATGTCCAAAATTCAGCGGACTCATCGTTTATAATGGAAGTCTATGGCAGAATTCTCAAACAGCTAGAGTGGGTCACTCTAACGTTTTCAAAGATTTCATAACTCCCAACAACTTCAGCCTACTCGCTGAATTTTCACTCTATGTAGACAAATTATATACCAAAACATAAGTATTTTTGTCTGGATTCAGAAAATGTAACCCTCATTGGTGTAGTATTTAAAGAATTTTCCCAAATTGCCCCAGAGCGGCAAAAAGTCAAAATGCCCTCCATTCATTTTCTATGAAGCTGTCTTGAAAAATGACACCTGACATTCCCAAACAACTCACAAAATAGGAATTTTGTGGATAACTGTTACGGTTCTTCTGCAGGAACAATTTGTTCGGGAGTAGCATATTCGCAAATAGCTGGAACAGGATCAGACTTGCATCCCCCCAAATTATTGACTTTTTTACATCGTCGCCATGCCTACAACGATTTTTGTACAAACATAAAAATAAGCAACTGTTGTTCTCCAAAGCCTGCATATACTGTCGGTGAAAGAATTATTTTGATATCTCTTATACTTTTTCAGTTATAGCAATGTTTTTGGGACCTTGTTTAGGGTGTTTAGGCATTTTCATAAGAATTCCCCTTTATTTTATGATTTTTTTTGTGTGCGTTTATTAAAATGTTTTCCACAAAAACAGGTGGTTAGTCTTGTTCCCCTATCTGTTCTGAATTAAACACAATAAAAATTACGTCTCTAACCCTTATCGTTCCGGATATATGGGGTGAAGTCTGAGGCAATGTTTTGCCATTGGATTACAATGACACAACATCACAGTTATGGTCACCTAAACACACTGATAGGCAAATGCACTGTTTAGCCAAGTGGTTAGCGTATCTGCCTTGCATGCAACAGGTTGGTAGTTTCCAAACTGGTCTGGGAGACATAATGTTATATTTTTTTATCCCCACAATGTAAATATCAAAATGTGCATCTTCATCCCGTGAAGTATGCTTTTTGTACTACACGCCATTTTCAGTTACGGCGACGTAAAAAGCGAAAAACCACGCCCAAAAATCCCATAGTATTTTCTCCCTTTTTAAGGCACTTCACAGTAGAAGATTTGAACCAAACTAATACCGTACCATCACCCGGTGATACTGAACACAATCATGTTAGCGGCTAATGGTTAGCATGTTGCTAACCAGAAATAGCCCTAGGAAGGTCCTTCCAACTTCTGCTTAGCCAGGATTGTTCTGCCTTTTATAGAGAAAGCTCCACAATAAATCTGGCCCACATCGGTTGAAGCATCTCCAAGTCATAAGGTGTCAAATATCCATTTTTAACCTCTTTTTGCCCGTGCTACATGCTACAGAAATGTTCCAGAGACACCAAAATCACACAATCCACTCAGTCCCCTACATGATAATGGTAATGATGAATTATATAGAGGGCTGCAGCTGTGAGTGAGTTTCCATGACAACGGAACTCTGCTGGAAAGAGGCTCCTAGGAGGTCAGGGACATGCTCCATTGGCTTAGCATGGCACCTTTCGACGACCACTGCGGGGGCTGTGATGAACATAGGAATCTCAGATTTGCAACGTTAACTGTTACGGGTAGGACGAGATGCACCACGTGGCAGGTCCGATTCTAAATTTCTTCTGAAATTTTCTAGTTATTATTATTATTATTATTATTATTAATTAATTCATTCATTCCTGGCCTCCCATTATTAAAATGACAAAATCTGAGTTTTAATTTTGTCAACAAACCATTTATTAAATTATCTTTATTCACACCAACTTCTGTTAACAAAACATACAGTTTGAAAGAATAGATACTTGAAAGTATTCACGCTCATTGAGTTTTCCTATTTGTTGCTAATTGATTAGTAATTTACAGTTCAGGATCTATTGTTGACGAATGGAGAGCTATTAACAGCAGGTTGAAAGCTGTAATTTCTCAGAGGATGCCTTTTCTTCCCTCTGCTCTAAACTCAGTCGAAGCTGTTTCCCATAATTAGAAGAAAATACGTTGAAGGAAGGAAACTTCCTTGGAAAACAGGCCATTACTCACCATTACACAAGATAAATATCCGGTGAAAATGAGACTGTATTACAGTTAGCTGCTTTCTATGAATGTGTCCGTCTCCATTAATATCCCTAATGTGGCTCCTGACTCTTTTTCTGTCTGCTTGAGCAGAAGTACAACACGCAGGCAGGCGATAAGGGAACACAGCTGTCCGGCGGTCAGAAGCAGCGGATAGCCATCGCCCGGGCCATCCTCCGCAACCCCAAAGTGCTGCTCCTGGACGAGGCTACCTCTGCTTTGGACACAGAGAGCGAGAAGGTTTGTCGTTTCTGTCACACCAGTAAAGCTCGGATTTCCAATTACTAAATGACCTCCAAGCAGCTTTGCAAACAAAATCAGTTACTTCCTGAAAAGGACGGTGGTGACACAAGAGAAGTATTGATTTTTAGGTGGTCGATTTAAGGCCTCAAAATTCCACACACCATTGGCATCAAAGGAATACATTTCTCATACGATAACTATATTAAATCAAGAGTGTTCTCATATTAACAATGCACCAGTTACCAATTACACAATCTCTTCAGATCAACCTGTGTGATGAAAAAAAGGAAATGATCAGGAAGAGGGTGGTTGTGTGTTTTTGAAGAACGATTATCTGAAAGGTACAGGAAAATGCAGAAATCGGGAGGGAGGTGAACTGTATATGGAACAGAAAAATGAGAAAGAGCTCAAGGTTAATGGCAGAAACATCTCCCTGGCACCATTCAGGAAATGGACGCAACCAAAAAGCGTACCTTCGGCCAAAAACAGAAATGTTAAAGAAACCATTGATACAAAAGCAAATCCATTCATCAATTCACATCTGATGCTGATCTTTTTCATGAATGCACATCGGTTTCACTGAAGAATGTTTGTAATTTCCTGGTCGTCTCTCGCAGGTGGTGCAGGATGCCCTGGACCAGGCCAGCAAAGGCAGGACATGCATCGTCGTGGCCCACCGCCTGTCCACCATCCGCAACGCCGACCGCATCGCCGTCTTCCAGGGAGGCGTGGTGGTCGAACAGGGGACGCATCAGCAGCTGCTGGCAAAGAAGGGAGTCTACCACATGCTGGTGACGACACAACTGGGCCACGGGACGGAGTGAGAGGTGACTGAGAGCCACTCTCCGGCACTTTCAGAAGCACTTTGTGCCTTCAGATTGATGCACTTACACTGATCTGTGCAGAACAACTTCAGTGGAGCAGCTGGGACTGAAACAAGCTTGCTGCGCCTTGTGAGTTAGGCTGTTATCGGTTATACTGCTGTGCTCTTGATCTGCTGTTGTCACTTTATATTTTTCAAAGAGGGAAGAAAAAGTTTGCTTTGTCAAAGTAGAAATAACTGGATTGTATTTGTCTTTTTCTCTCATGATGGACACATTTTTACTGGAAATCTAATTTTTATTCTGCTTTCAACAGTTAACTTAAAATTAACTTAAACAGTGTTCGTGGAACCGTTCATATGCATTAACTGAACTGCTTTATGAAACACCTTCTCTCCGTAGGTTTCTACTTCAGGCTCCTTGCACAGAGGAGTGCTTACTTTGCTTTATTTGAATGCATTTCCTGTTCTCCATCATTAATGCCCTGATTTTTGTAAGTCCATCCTTTTTCCAGCTGTAGTTCAAGGTTTATATTTATGTGTATACCTGTTTTGATCCTCAGATCCACGCTGCATAGGACTGAGCGGCATACGTTGAAGCCGTTTTAAACACCGCTCATCTCACACTCCTCTCTACAGGCACTTTGAGATGATCACCATGCTTTAAAAATCTAAAAATGCTTAATAGCAGATCTTTGTTACAAAAGATAAAGAGTAGTAATAGACAGGATAAATGGGATAATTTTGGAGAAAGTGGTCCATATCATTATCCCTTCATTTTAACAACCATCTTGAGTGCCTGGTCACTTCAGCTGCTGTTATTTTGTGTGTTATAAGTTAAGATTGGGGTCCACTGCTCTAACGTTTGGGTGTCTTTTTTAATAAATTTTGTTTGAAAAGGTGAATATAAACTGAAATGTGAGTAATAGCTGATATAAGTCCAACATGTTGCACTGAATATATTTTTAAAGTTATACCTCTGTGTAGGACCTATACTTTTCATACCTGTTCATTTTAGGGTGGATTGCCTTTAAGCAATATCTGATCTCTTATGCATCTTAAAGTGTAATATAAGGCAAGGTATGTCTTAAATACTGGGGCCACTGATGCAGAGTCTATATTCAGAACTAAATGTATCTGGATTATTGATAGTTCAGTGATATTTTGGGAGAATGAAACAAAATGTGCGATGTAATAAAATTGTATATTCAAGCATTGATAAATTTTCTCTTTTGTGTTCAACTGGGGGAAAAAAAACATGATTCTTATGTTTATTTGTCAAATACATTTTTGCAACAAATTAAACTACATGCATAACTAGCTTTTCTACCCCCCAATAAATGTGTTTAGAGGGGAAAGTTCAGTAATTGTGAAATTTAGCAAACCTCAGAGAACAGTGTTGCAATCACAAGTCAGGGATATTTTTCAACAGTTGTTTAGAAAGCCAAAAATGACATTCAGCGTTCGGTTTCATGTTCAGGGAAACGGCTGAGGTTTTAGTTCAATAAACACACCAAACAGCTTAATATCGCTTCTCAAGTTGTACACACTTAATCTCTTAATCAATAATATTTATAGCCCTCTGACTTTTCCACATTGTAACCACCAACTACAATGTATTTTATTGAGATTTGAGGAGAGAGACCATTGTGTCTTCAACCTGTGGCTCTTTGGACCTTCCACAATGGCTATTTATAACTTTGGCTAAATATATTAAACTTTTGTTTGAAATAAACGTAACTACAGGTTTTATGTGTTTTTCTGTTTGTTTGTTTTTCAACAGTATTACACCATTTTTTTAGATCTGTTTTCCTTGTCATTAAGTTGGAAACCGGGCTTTTTCTTTTTACATAGTTTTCCACAAACATCAACATCTCATAGTAGACAACGAAAATTGCTAATTTGTATTTTTCTTTCTTTATTCTTAAGCCTAGAAATTGAAATAAAATAGTGAAAATCCAGTGCAACTAATTTCTATAAGAACTTGTCTAATTAGTTGAGGAGTAATTTAATCTCAGTATAAACCCAGATTTTCTGGGAAGTTCTCAGAGGTTTGTTAGAGAACATCAGTGAACAAACATCATCATGAAGACAGGATTACAAGTCAGGGAGAAAGATTTGGAGAAGTTTGATCCAAGGTTTTGTAATATAACAATAAAAACTGAAAATGTACAGCACCATTATGAAACATGGTGGCCGCAGCATGCTTTGGGGCTGCCTTTCCTCAGCAGGGACAGGGAAGCTGGTCAAAGCTGATTAAGATAAACAAATCCCAATCCAGGAAGAGAATCTGAAAAACTCAGGAGACTGAAGTGGAGGTTCACCTTCCAGGAGGACGGCAATCCTAAGCATCCAGAGTTACATTGGAATGGTTCAGATCCAAGCATTTTTATGTGATGGAACGGCCTAGTCAAAGTTCAGATCTAAATATGAATATGTGTATAAATATGTGATGAAGGCTGAGCTATTATGAAAAGATGGATGAAAAAGCTGATGAAGTTTCAGCTCCTAGATGGGGCAAAATCTGGCACATGAGTCAATACTGTCCTTTTAAAGTGTAACTCACCCTGCTGTAAAAACAAAACCTCGCTCTCAGACAATTGTTGAAAAATTCAACCAAAGTGGACGGTGCCAAGTGACCATGAGGGCCGGGGCTAAGTGTGGGGAACCTAGAATGTTCAAAGCATTAATCAACACTATTAATCAACGCTCCGTATGCTGGTGATTCCAACCACTGAGTCTGACCCGCCACGTGGGCATCTGACAAATACTTTTATACAAAACCGCTGGGCCTTGATGAAGAAAACGTGTACCATTTGAACCAATGGGAAAATCCAACTGCAATAGCCACCATTCAACCCCAAGAGGGCAGCACTAAGATAGTATTGACAAATATTGCATAACTAGTTCACATGAAAATGTAAAAAGAAATTGCAGTGGTTACCTAGTGGTTAGAACACTGTGCTTGTGTCCCAGAGGTTCTAGGTTCAACTCCCACACACTGCCACTCTGGGTCCCTGAGCAAAACCCTTAACTGGGTGCATGGTGGCAGCCCACTGTTCCCCAAGAGAATGGATTGAATGCAGCACACTAATTTTATTAATAAATGTATGTTGCAATGACAATAAATATGATTATTTGACTAACACCCTTAGGCCATCTTATCTCGGGGAAAAAGTTGAGTTTGGGGTGAGTTACACTTTAACTTGACATTTATAGACTACTTTGTCACAGCAAGGCCCGCAAAGACAGCAGAGTACCCTCTCTAACATACTATTACAGCTCTGCTGTCGAACACTACAGTAAACCTTTCCTGCCACATCCCATCACCCCGTACAGTGCTTTATGACTGGCACTGGTCTTAATCACACTGCAGACCCTAACTTGCACAATCTAAGATATGCAAGTATAGGATGCAAATACGTACAGACATTTTTACATTATGCCTTTCTACTTAATATTTTTAGGTTTTGTGCTGAGCATTGTTGTCTGTTTTCTGTATGTCATGCTGCTGCTTAATAATTGTCCAGTTCTGGCATCAATAAAGTGCATCATATCTTAAAATACATTGAAGTTTGTAGTTTCAGCGTGACAAAATGGTTAAAAGTTCAAGGAGCACAAAACTCTGACTGTTATCTATGCCTTTTTTGCAGGAATACTTAAGTGGGTAACTTCCACCTTAAAAAAATAGCACAAAAGTCAGGGCCCCACTTGCTTAGCATGAAGAAAAGAGGTAGAAGCAGTTTGCATAATCACACATCTGAGAATATAAAACAAGGCAAAGCTGTGGATCTATAGTCCAGTCTATTTTAAGGTATAAATATTTTAAAACATCTCAGTGTGTGAACTTTAGCCCGATTTGAGCAACCAGTAGAGTGAAGTTTTATGACATTAGTAGCAAGAATGCCTTAGTGGTTCTGGTCCTCAAAACATTATATCCCTTAGAAGAAGGGAGAAGAAGGAGGAGCTTATTTAATGAGCCGCTAGGCTTCATTTGAAGTAAGGAGCAATATGACAAACTATTGTTTCACATTTCAGAAAAATTGATCTCAAATGAAGGCTGATTCAGAATCTGTCATCCAAGATCAGTAACAGTAGCGTTCAAACTGCTTAAGATTAAGAACAAACTAGCAGGCTGGCATTACTGGGTTACCTTTCCTAAGATTCAATACAAATTAACATTTTTTATAAGGAAATTAAAGTTAGTAAGTTAGTAAATGCACGTACGATCAAAAAGATTTGATAAAGGAAAATAATGCCAAAAAGAAAAAGGTTTTCTACAATTAGTGCCCAACCAGTGGTGCAGATTCTGCTCCCTTGCATTGATTTGTGCTGATCTAGCTGTCGGTATGAAGTCATTCTGAGCTACACGTCCAGAAGAGAAGAAATTAAACGATTAAATTCCACTTTTTTGGGGGGGGCGAGGGCTTAAAGCTGAGACGCGGTGGCCAGATGGAGCATCTCATGCATGGAGCTGGAGAAGATGTTGAAGAGCGAGGCCGCATCCGTCTCATGGCAGGACTTCCAAGCTGTGATGGAGATCACAATCCTAAGATGGGAGAAAAATATGTCACTTGTCTAAGAAGCTGCTGCAAAGCCCAGACGGCTGAGTTTTACAAGGCGGTCAACTTCAACAGCACATCGTAGTAGTTTTGGAAAATAAAAGTCAACACAACCATCTTGAGAACGCGTTTTCTACCCACCTGTCGTTTCTGATGCGGTAAAAGAAACTGTACCCATGGTGCACCAACGAATCAAGTATCTGATCAGGGTGCTTCCTGGGTCCTCTGGGGCAGAACCAGAACCTCCAGTGAAGACACACCAGACACTCACATCTCTTGATTTTTCTGAGCCATTTTAAAACATTACAGCCATTTAAGAAGCATTTAGTGGGTTGGGTTTTATCACGTCTATGTTCATAAAATTAAGACTTCTGGGTTTTTTTTTTTCAGATGTCTAGACTAAGGTGGATCTGTTCTGATCCAAAATTTATACGATTTGAGATTAATCACATCTTGAATGGATTATCCCACCTTTAATACAAATTTGTTTAAATTTGGGGTCTTTGATGCTTCATTTTATTTCAATCAAATTGAAAATATATAAATTAATGTTGTGTTTGCTTTCTATTTTGGAGCCCGATTAAGAACCAAGGATCCAGTTTAAAAGCCTGTTCTATTGAGTATTAGAGGGATGAAAAAACAGTAGGATGAGCCTAATTTGGATTTCTGTGTGAGTATGTGGGTTCTTGAAGAACAAGAGATGGAAAATGCAGAGTAAAGTTGCCAATCAGAAGTAAAGGGCACCATTTAAATATAGATAAATGTAAAAGGCCACTTTATTGTTTAGATATTCAGATTTCTGTGTTTCAGATAACAGAATAGACAATGAAATCTGGAATATTGAGCATATTTCTATCCTCTATTTTCTCTCATCTGTATTAAAGTAGATCTGAAAGTTTTTTAAACATTTGTTGGAACCCTAAACCCTCAAAATCATATTATCAGCCTGCTGTTTAGGTGGTAAAGCTTGATTTTAGGACACAACTCTTGACTATAAACCAAAGCAACATCACCGGCTGAAGCAGACAGAAGGGAATGAGTAGGACAGGTAGTACCTCCTTGAGTAGAGGGGGTCAGAGAACAGCTCAGGGGAGGGGCGTCCTTCTTCTTTAGCAATGAGATAAAGCCCAAGAAAATGTCTGTCAAAACCTGCAGCCAATAACAGAAACGTCATGAAATGCTGCACCCGACACATCAAGAGGTTTTCACAGAAGTGTTTGACTCAGCAGCGGACAGATTTAACAGTACACTTTTTCCAAAACACTTCACCAAGGACTCCTTGCCGTGTGCCGCTACAATACTCGCCACAATGTACTTCGTCTGTGGCAGCTTTGGAGAGCAGCAGCTAGTTGTTTGGTTGATTTATTACCCCCTGATAAATTAATAATTTTAACAAAATAATCCATTGTACTTTGAATGTTTATTTTAGAAACAAAGCATTTTTGTGAACATTAGCAGAGCCTAACAACTGTTGTTCCTAATCTGCAGCATGAATTCCTCTTGCACATATCAGAATCCATATGCATGATTGTGATTGGATAATAGCTTGATGGGCCATCTGCAGGTTGTGAAAGTTGCAAAGTTGAGGGTCGGGGAGGGGTCACTCAGTGGTTGCTGGCTCAGACTTAAACCTAAAATGTTTTCTGTAAAAACAGGCATGACTTTACACTCACTTTTATTCTAGAGGCATATTGATTAGGATTCCTTTTTAGTTTTTCTGATGATTATTTTTTATTTTGTTGTTATCATTGGCATAAAATATTTTGTTTACACAGAATAAACATGCTGTACTGTCCTAAAAAGCCCATTTTGATAAATTTATTGAAAAAGGTTTGTGTCATAATTTTAACTGAGGCGTCATATATTTAATCATAACAGCAATTCTTCTTTACACATATTTTAAACAGCAGAGAAATCTACTGTCCAAAATGTTAAAACTCAGGAATCCAAAATTAAAATTATTACTTTACAGGAAGAAAACAAGATACACTATGATTTCTTAAATATCTGCCCATAATAAGCATTAATTGGTCCCCAAGGTCATTTTATATAGAGCCTAAAGTGATACCAGCAAGATCTTTGAATGGAATTATGAGGGCAAATCCGCCATTTTGTGAAACACTTGTTTTGCCTTCCTGCTGCAGGTGGGAGAGGTTTTTGCAGGAATGCATGGCACCATTTGTAGGGGAAGAGTTGATAAAGAGACTGGCTCATGCATGACATTTTAACTATATCCTACAGCCTGAAGAATGGTCCATCGCTGTGCTACACTGACATACCAGAAATGGGAGTGTGTTTGACACTGTTGTTAAGGCTAGGAAGATCGGATCTGGATGTGCGTGGTGTTGTTGTGATGAGCCTGATTAGATGATTAAAACCAGTCCTCCCCCTTCTCCATAATCCATTTGCAAGTGCCAGAACTCAACCCTAAAATGATGATTGAGGCCTTTGAGGCTTTCTATTAGGCATAGGTTGGAAACAAAGACTCTCTTTCATCAAAAGTTTAAAAGCAATCTTTTTCTGGGGCTGAGTGGAGGGCAGCAAGTGAACAATAGGAGCATGCACAGAAGGTTGAATAGGGGTTCCCTCAATGTCAGAGGGATACATTTGCCATCTAGCCTCTGAACCTGCTAGGACCAGGTTGGAGGCCCAGAAATTACCCACCCATAGCATCACCAACCTATGGAAAGTGGCATAAGATTATTTTTTGGTCAATAGTTCAGTATTGGCCCATATTTGGTGAGGCTTTGTGACTGAAGGAGGCAAATCTGACTGCTGACTTTTTGTGACCTTTGAAGTTTTTCCCTTTTTTGAGGCACTTTTCAGTGGAGGATTTTGACTAATCTCACAGTGTAGCACCTCCTGGTAATGCAGAACACAACCCCATTAGCGGCTTAGGACTGTCATGTTTCTAAACCGAAGTAGCTGTAGGAAGGTTCCTGTGCTCCACAGATACACCAGAATTGGGAGTGTGTTTGATCCGGCTGCTAGGGCTAGGAAGATCCGATCTGGATGTGTATGTTACAGTTTTTAAAAGCCTGATTAGACAATTAAAACGAGACCTACCCTTCCTCCATAACCTGTTGGCAAGTGCCAGAACTCAACCCTAACATGACGACTGAGGCCTTTGAGGCTTTCTATTAGGCATAGGCTGGAAGCAAATACTCTCTTTTATCAAAAGCTTAAAAGTTATCCTTTTCTGGGGCTGAGTGGGAGGCAGCAAGTGAACAATAAGAGCATGCACAGAAGGCTGAATAGGGGTTCCTTCAATGTCAGAGGGATAAATCTGCCGTCTGGCCTCCAAACCTGTTAGGACTCAGTTGGAGGCCCAGAAATTACCCACCTGGCCCCATACTGCCACCAACCTGTAGAAAATGGCATTAGATCCCTTTTTTGGTCAAAAGTTCAGTTTTATACAAGGTTTGGTGAGGCTTTTGTTACTGAAGGAGGCCAGTCTGACTTTCAGGTTTTTCCTCTTTTCGAGGCACTTCTCAGTGGAGGATTTTTATTAATCTCACAGTGTAGTGTCTCCTGGTAATGCAGAATACAACCGCATTAGCCATTAAGGACTTTCATGTTGCTAACCCTAAGTAGCTGTAGGAAGGTCATAGAAAGTTGGGCTCCACCTACTTTGTAGAAGCTTTAAGGGGGAAGCTGCACAACAAATGCGGGCTACATTGGACTATGCGTCTTTGTGTTATGAGGTGTCAAAGGTAAATTTTTGGCCCATTCTTGCCCCTGCCACGCCCAGACAAAATGGTCCAGTGATACCAAACTCACATAATCCACTCCGGCTAATGCTCTGAACAGCATTTTTGAAAATTAGCCCTCTGCAACAAACTCGACCAATTTTATCAACCCTAAATGATACAGGTAGGTTTGTAGGAGAACTAAAAGACACTTTGCTACTGAAGAGACACCTGGGAAAGTTGTACTTAATATAGAGCCACCTAGATTTCCAAGCACGTTCTAGGCTGCAAGAGAAACATGCCCTGCGCATTTGGGGTCTGTAACTGTTCCAGGGGCTGAGGGACTGCTGTTTAAAAGCTCACTAAAGTAATACTATTGAGGAACATGTCCAAAATGGAGTGTGTTTCAGGGTCCTGGTCATTATAGGAATGTTCTTTTGAGGTTTTCTTGGCAATGTTGAAACAAGGCTAATCAGACCATCAAAACAACACCAACCATTTCCTAATTAGCCACTTATATATCCCGCAAGCAGCCATAATTTATCACCAAGGTAATTTCAATTACACCATAAAAGAGCGCTTTAATACATTTGAATGTAGTCAAAAGGGAACTTAAGGCCTCTCAGAATGAGTGTGTTTGAACCCATTGCTTCACACTGCAAAGTCTGATCTGAACATGCTTGGTACCGTTAAAAAGGTGTAAATGATATGAAGAACAGGAACCCATGCATGACTTTGTCACTTCATTCTGCAAGATATAAATTGCCCCAGAACATAAGACCTTAGGGCTCCACAGAGACCCCAAAAAAAACAATTGTGCTGTTGGGGGTGTGATGGACGTCGGAGGCCATCATTTGTTATGCGCCATCCTCTTTGAGTCCTTAAATATCCTCCCATAATAAGCATTAATTGGTACCCAAAGCTGTTTAAAATGGGGCATAAACTGGTACCAGCAGGAACTTTGAATAGAGTCATTAGGGAAGATCCGCCATTTAGCGAAACACATTTTGCAAAAGGGGAAGAGCTGACCAAGAGACTGTTACATGCATGATCTTTTAACTATATCCTACAGCTCGCACAATGGTCCATCGCTGTGCTCAACTGCCACACCAGGAATGGGAGTGTGTTGGACCCTGCTGCTAGGGCTAGGAGGATCCGATCTGGATGTGCGTGTTACAGTTGAAAAGCCTGATTAGACAATTAAAACGAGACCCCCCCCCCTTCCTCCATAACCTGTTGGCAAGTGCCAGAACTCAACCCTAACATGACAACTGAGGCCTTCTATCAGGCATAGCCTGGAAGCAACGACTCTTTTTAATCAAAAGCTTAAAAGCTGTCTTTTTCTGGGGCTGAGTTGGGTGCAGCAATTGAACCCTAGGAACATGCACAGCAGTTTGAATATGGGTTCCATCAATGTCAGAGACATCTGCTGTCTGGCCTCTGAACCTGCCAGGAGCCGGTTGGAGGCTCCTTGCACCATAACTCTGGGCACCATAGTGTCACCAACCCATAGAAAATAACACTAGATCCATTTGTGGTCAAAAGTTCAGTTTTGGTCCAGATTTGGTGAGGCTTTGTTACTGAATGAGGCCAATCTGACTGCTGACCTTTTGTGACCTTTGAGGTTTTTCCTCCTTTTGAGGCACTTTTCAGTGGATGATTTTGATTCATCTCACAGTTTAGCATCTCCTGGTAATGCGGAATACAACCTTGTTCTTACCGTTTCTCAGTACAAGTTTAAAAATTACGCGGTCTTTTCCTGCTCAATGGTCCTCCCAACAGTTCAGCAGCCTCAATCAGCTGAGCTCTGCTTTCAGCCTGTCACCAGCCCGTTAACCCCATCATCCCCGCTGTTACCAGTCTGTTTTCATGTCTACCTGTTACCTGCTTCTCCAGGACTCTTCTGTCATCTACACATTGTTTAATTATATTACAAAAAATTTCAACATCATGTCTAGCCTGCATATCATGTTCCCTGTCTGGGCATTGAATAAGTCTGAAGGCATATAACTATTTTTATTTATGCATAAAGCCGGAAAATACATATTTGGTTGATACTTATTCAATCTATGTTTTGCCTACACTATAAAAATTTTGCTGCCTACATATTAAATAATAAAATGATCACTGAAAAAGGCATTCAATCTGGTAAGATCTGTCCAATTTGGGTGCAGTGTCAAAAGAACACCTATAGGGGGAGCAGTAGAGAACCAGTTTGGTGGAAACATGAGTGAAGTTGCAGAACTGTACACTAGAGGGACCTAGTGAGTAGGGGATTGTGAACTTTCAGACTCATTTTACATTAAAAATGAGGACCTTCATGAAAAAGACAGAGTAACATCTATATGGCTAGTAGAGCTCATTACTATATGAAACAAAGTGAGGACCAGGAAAATGTCCTCACTTTCCAAAATTGACCTCACTTTGTTGGTTAAAAACTGGTGATGGTCCTCACTCTGACGCAAGAACAAACATACACACACACACACACACACACACACACACACACACATACCCGCTTGAGATATTTGGGGTCACACTTGTTAACTCCCTACCTTAGAGGACACCACTTTCTGCATGGTTTAGAGGAATGGTGGCTACTGACTTCTTTAAGTTCAGGTCTACAGATAACAAAAATCACTTAAGATTTTAATTTTAACATTGTTTTCTCAATGTAGTATTTTTTACCTTCACATTGGGGACTTGAAATATTTAATGTCCCCTTTGGGGTCTTCTGTAATACACAGCTAAACATACCACATTTGGGGAACTTACTTCCATTTGGGGTCTTCAGGTACACACTGATACACAAAATATTCTACAACACTTTTGGGGACATTACTTACCTTTGCAGTCTTAAACAACACTAATATAAGTTACCATGAATAAATGTGCTTCAAAGGAAATATGTATTTGTGTCTATTTATTGGCAATTTAACAATGTGGTCTATTTTTTGTCAAATTTAGCTAAATTATTGCACCATTAAGTATGCTCATTTGACAATATTTAAAGAGTTAACAATAACTTCAATGTACATAAGTGCTTGCTACCACCAAACTTTATTAAAGTTAGAAATTTACTTCCAAATTTACATTCAAAATTAACAGAAAACACAATGCAAACCAAATACAGAAAACAATTTCAAATTTAAATAATAACCATGTTCCTTTTTTCATTAGAATGATAAAAGGGTTAAAATAAAAATAAAAAAGATACATCACAACTAAACCACAACTGTTATAGTTTAACTTCAGAACATTTTTGCCTTAGAAAAAGAATTTGAACTCAACTGAAAAGCACAAACAGCTTTCTGTCCTTTGCACAAGCTTTTCTCTTCAGGGCAGTAATGCAGTTTTTAACATAATTTTTTACCCCAGTCCAGTTCCTGTCTTTTAGTGCATATGGTTCTACATTGATGCACTGAATGCAGTCCAGCTTCTGAGGCACCTTGCATGTTTGGATGAAACGCATCAAGTGTCGTTCAACTGCACATACCTCACTGTCTTTCCACTCACATTTGGAGTACAGTTGGTTGCCTTGAAGAAATCAAACAGGTATCAATATACTGATGACAACTTTTTAAATTTTTAATGTTTTTCCTAAGTGAATAAATTAATCATTTATAATTACCCAAACCTATTACAGTGTTACTTCAATATTCACTCTACCAAGATTACCTTTTTAATCATGTTTAAAGCTTATGTTTATGCCAAAAAACAACATTGGTCAGTACCTTTTTTCAATGGAGGACTGGAAAGAGTGGTTGCAGATGAAGTCTCTGGTCCCAGTCATCCTGATCTGTTGTCTAATTTTCTTGTGGTTTTCTAAAGCTGCATGAAGAGGCTGACTCTCATCACTTGAGGAACCCAGATGTTGCATGTCAATTCTTTCTAAAAGTTAAAACCAAAAGACCATCATAGGATTTTTAAATAATTTGTTTAGCAAGTATTACATTTCAGAGCATTTAAATAAAATGTACACTCATACCCTCAGGGTCAATGTAAATGTTGTCAAGTGTTTGGCCTTTATAATATGAAAGAGTTCCATTTCCACTTGTAGTGGATATTAACAATTATCAATTAGGTGAGCACACAACTCATGAAAACAAATTATGCATGCATTCTGATTATGAAATCATCACATAATAATAAAAAAATTCAAAACAAACTGTGAGCCTGTAATAGTCAAAAATAGGAAATAGTTAAAAAAATACATAAGCAAAGTGAAAGCTGAAAAATAATAATAAAAAATGTTTTTAAAGAATATATCTTACTTCATTTAAAATAAGAGAATGCTGAACATCAGTATTAACTCCCCATCTGGTTTGGAATTATCACATCATTATAGCAATCTTTAAGCAATCTAAAATCCATCTTCATCAGTACTGCCATCGTCTTTTAATTTAGAAACATCATATTTCTCCAGATCATGGTGAGCATAAACAGAAAGCAAGTTTGCATGAGTATTGATCTACACCATAGTGGTATCAGTAATTTTTATTACCATTCTCTTAACCAATGGAATAATACAACATGAAAGAAAAAAATCTAAATCAAGAAAAAAAGGAGACAGTTCCTCCAATCTTTATTAACCAGGAGGTCCAACCACCAGAAATTAACCAAGACATAAGATCCCAGGATGAACCAGTATTTTTCATCCTGCTGGATTGTCAGCAACTGTCGTAATTTATCATGGATGTTGCACATGTTGTTAGGCACATCAGGAATAAAAGTGCAGCATTGTTCCTCAATTATGTGACAAACACCTCCTTTCTCAGCTAGTAGGTAATCTAGAGCCAGTCTGTTTTGCAAGGTCATAGTTCTGATAGCTTGTTGTTCCTTTGTCAGAGAGGAAACTCCTTTTTCAGTTAAAGCAGTGAGATTTAACTGAAGAGTCCCTGGCAGTGATAGCAATGAATGAAGTCAATGGGAGCCATGGATTTCTTTGGTCTATAGCAAACTTCTAGCTCCCAAGCTTCATTCTTTACAACACTGGCATTATGGGCAAGGTTTCCACGTCTTCTAAGGATGTTCAACTTATTACGTCTCTCTCTTGAATTTTTGGGGTGTTGAAATGCAAAAGCAACTTCTTCAATGTTCTTATGTACAGCTTTCATGTGTCATGCAAGTTTTGATGTCGGTTTAAGACAATAGAGATAGTAGTTTCTTTGATCATACACACAACAATTTCTGGATTTTAAAGGTGGTAACCATGTAATCGAGTCTGATATCTGTTCAACTCTACTTTTTTGGGGTGCTTTGATTGCTATCTGTTGAACTCTGTGTTGAAAACTTTCTCTTTCTCGGAGAGTCAGAGATCATTCTTGAACATCTGGTAACAAGGCAAGGCAAGGCAAGTTTATTTATATAGCACAATTCAGTACAGAGACAATGCAAAGTGCTGTACATGATTAAAATATAGGAATAAAAGCAAGTAGGTATAGAATGTAGAAACAAAAAAGAACATTAAAAACAGTAAAACAGTTTAACTGGAACATTCAAAGGCAATTTTAAACAAATGTGTTTTTAATCTTGATTTAAAGGAACTCAGGCTTTCAGCACTTTTACAGTTTTCTGGAAGTTTGTTCCAGATAAGTGGAACATAGGAACTAAATGCTGCTTCTCTGTGTTTGTTTCATGTTCTAGGAATGCAGAGCAGGCTGTAGCCAGAAGACCTGAGTGGTCTGGAGGGTTGATACACTGAAAACAAGTCTGTGATGTATTTAGGTGCTAAGCCATTTAGGGATTTATAGACTAACAGAAGTATTTTAAAGTCTATTCTCTGAGATACAGGGAGCCAGTGTAATGACTTTAGAACTGGGGTTAGGTGCTTTGCCTTTGATGTCACTATTGGAAGAATTATATAGATTTGGTGTAGATAAATTGGGGTATTGCAGAGAACAAAAGGGCTTCTCTGGAGCTGGAGTGATCGGTATTTCATCATCTAGCTCAGAGAAACTTTCTTCAGAGTTCGTAACATAATCTACATCACTATAGTCTGTGGGATCGGAATCTTAAAAATTTGCTTCAACATATGTAGAGACGTTTGAGAAAAATAATATATCTTAGATTTGAGACAAGAAAAGTATTTGGGTTTTGAAAATTTAAAAGTCAAATTAAAATATATATTTTAAACTATATGTTTTGGACATTTCTTTGTCTTGATTACCTTTTTTCTGAGTCTTCATCAAAGCCATTCTTAGATGCTGGATAAAGTGATGATGATGTGGCAAGCATATCACGAACTTTTGCGTTAAGAAAGGATTGACAAAAAAACAAAAACAAATAAGGGAGCATTAAACAATAAACATACTGGTTCACTGATCACTTATTCAAGGATACACATTCTAAAAATAAATTATTTAGAGAACAGACTTGTGATGACATTGTTTAAGAGGGTCAGGTACCTAAAAAATAATACTGAGCTAAATTGTACAGCAAAGGACAGGAGTCAGTGTTTCTAAATTCAGTGGCTTTTTACCAGTTGTTTAACCTGCAGCTCATCTTCAGATGCTTTGCTGTTCCTTAATTTCTCCAAGGAGGCATCAAATAAAAGAAGAGACTATGAAGAGGAAAAAACTCATTAAATGGCAGACAGATAAATTACATTAATACTGTATTTTTAAGTGCCATTGCATCTCATTTCATTTTTAGTACTTCTGTCAGTGATGAAGCATCAGCATTTACTTAATATAAGTTGTAATGTCATGTTGAGAATTCACATCTTGGGTACTTGCTAACTAGGATTTTAGCTGTGACCAAAAATGATAAAATTCATGTTAGTTTGTAGATACCAAAACAAAACTTGCAGGAACTTTAAAACTCAACTCTCAGCTAACTATGAATGGTCTGAGTAGTGCATACCTGTTATAATCAACACAAATTTAACTATAACAAGTACACACAAATTTTGATTTCTCTTTGTATATAGTTATAAAAATATGACTCAAAAGGGCATCCAGTTCTGCCATTTCCTGTGCCAGCTTTGCACTTTCCACCAATATCATAGTGAGATGTTTCTCTTTAGCACTCTGCTCATCTTCTGACATTCTGTGACGATTAAGGTATTTCTCATGATGCTGCCGCAGCTTAGTTACTCGACGCTATGTATAGAAAAATAAAATGAGTAAGTGGTTAAACGCTTTTGTTGTTTTTTATAATATAACTGGAGAGAAAAAAGACAACTTAAGTATTACTTTTAAAAGAAACTGAACTTTGAAGCATTTCCTGAATTATTTTATGTATTGGGTAGATTAGATTAACTACATTAGTCACCTAATGTAGTTAATCTAATACCAAAAACACAAACATCAACCAAAAATTTTCTAAATATTGTCATCAAAATCCCTGACAAATTGAGATATTTATTTTTAGCACAAATACACTCGGCTGTAAACAAATTTAAAAACAATCACAGTAAAATACTTCTGAAAATACTGATCAATACAGCAAACCCTGTGATTATGAAAGATCTATCTTCGTTAATGTATGTTTCATGAATAAATGATTTCTTCAGTTTAGTCCTTATGAAGATTAAATATGTTATTGTTTTTGCACATCTAACACAAAATTAAGGATTTCATATCATCCAGCCTACTTGAGTTCGATGTTTGTTATGGATGGTTTGGTTACTGGTTGCAATGGTAGTTACATCCTGAAAATCAAAGACATTACTCCATTAAAATCTCCCAAAACATATCCAAATACAGCCTAAAGTACTCTTGATATCTATGAATTCTGGGACATTTATCTACAAATACACTCTTCTTCGACCTAATTGAGGACCAAAACATTAAACCTTTGAGACTATGAATAAATCCACTGAATGGTTTGATTATTAAAAAACAGTTGATGTTGATGTAGGTCCTTGATTACAGAAAGCATTTTTTTCATCTGGGTTTATATGACAATTAGAATTTGCCATATTTAGGCACATCTAAGAGATGATTTCACATGATCATACCTACCTGATTGCAATGTTTGTCTTGGATGGTTTGGTCACTGACGGCAACAGAATATTCGTCCTGAAAACAAAGACAACATTCCATTAAAAACTACCAAAATATATCCAAGTATAGTCCTCAGTACGTCTGACTTCTCTGACTTTTGGGGGCTCATCTATACAAATATATTCAGCTTTGACCTAAATGTGGACAGTCAAAAAAACTCTCCAGAGAGTAAAGATCAATCAGTGAATAGTCTGAATATTAAATAAGTTTTAATTTTAACAAAGGAGCATGACTGTAGAAAGGAATTCTTAACATTATACCACCTGATAAGTGTAATATGTTGTGTTCTTGCCAATCTGAGACATAATGAACGATTTCACATCATCACACCTACCTGAGTATGATCTTTGTCTTGGATGCTTTGGTCACTGACTGCAACAGAAGATTCATCCTAAAAACAAAGACAACATTCCATTACAAACTACTAATGTATATACAAGTATAGTCCCTATGCCTGACTTCTCTGACTTTTGGGGACATATCTATACAAATACACTCAGCTTTGACCTAAATAAGGACAATTGAAATAACACTCATCAGAAAATTAAAGATCAATCCAGTGAACTATTTGATCATTAAAAAGTAGTTAATGTTAACGTAAGTACATAGTTGTAAGAAAAGATTTCTTCATCTTGGTTAGTATGGCAATTAGAATATTCCATATTTAGGCAAATCTTAGAAAAAAAATTATTTCACATCATCATGCTACTGTAGTGCAATGTTTATCTTGAATGGTTTGGTCACTGACAGCAACTGAATATTCATCCTGAAAACAAACAGGCTTTAACTTAAATGAGGATGATAAAAATAAAACTCTTCACAGACTACAGATAAACAATCTTAGAGAAAACTTTGATTTCACATCATCACACTTACCTGAGTATGATGTTTGTCTTGAATGATTTGGTCACTGACTGCAACAGAAGATTCATCCTAAAAACAAAGACAAGCTTCAATTAAAAACTACCAAACTATTCTGGTCCCTTGTTGGTCCTAAAAACATTTTTGGAACATTTTAAACACAAATAAACTCTGCTTTAACTGAATTGACTGACACATTGACAGCTTTTGGTATATCTTTTAACCAAACTAAATCACGGTAAAACTTAAAATTTTGCTGTAAAACATGTTACCATTTTGCGGCAAGGCCAATCAGCTTTTCTGTAGACATAAGTCACTTCTTTTCCTTGGTGAACATCTTGCAAGCAAAGATGTGGCATCCCATTAAATTCAACTGTTTTCATCTTACAGTTAGGCCTTGGATGGTCATCATTCACAAGTCTTCCCAAAGACTTTTCCTCAACAGAAACATCAATGCTTGAACAAAACAAATATCAATACATGGATAATTTAATATGTTATATGGCATGTTTTATGAAATATTTTAGAAATATTTACAAAACCTGTTTTATTTTGCTTCTGTTTGTGAAATGCTGGGATAACTCCAGTGTAAAAATATAGCACAGTTCCAAAATATATTTATCTATCGAGTAGCATGTTGGATAAATTTTCAAACATCTGTTCAAAATGACTTTGTTTTCTGACCATTTTTATTGTAAAAAAATGTCCCTTTAAAAATCTGTTTATTTGATTCACATAAAGCAGATTTATCTGGCAAGTAGCTGAATTAGACAACATAAAAAAATAATAATCCACACTAAATCTATGGTAGTTTTTTTATCTATTTTTAATAACTTTATTTGTATTGGTAAACAACAATAGACAACAGAAAAGTAACGTAAAGTGGGAAACAAAAAGTTAGTCAGGGGGAGCTTAAATTAAAACAAAATATTTGGAAGAAAATAATAGTCACGGCACTTTTGCTCAAAGAAAACAACAAATCAAATAAAAATTCAAACAGATAGATAGAAACTGTGACATAAGTTCCAAGTAGCCCCATGTTAAAGTCATTTAAGACAGCAAATTGTCCATAATCCCATATTGGGAACAACACATAATGTCTTTCTCACTTTTTGACTAGTTAAATGTCTAATTGCATGCAGATATTCCTTAAACACAATTAAATTCACAATTAACTGAAATTTTGGATTTATTTTCAAAACTTTGCATTTGTACATGCAAAATCTGGATTTAATAATTAGTAAATTGATAAAAAAAAAACCTTAGGGTTAATTTTACCATTTTGTTGAAACACAAACAGGACATTTTCCCAATACAATTAAAATCTTACTGATATTTCTGAGTCCACATAGTTACAAAAATGTTGCCAAAGTGTTTTAGAGTGAGGACATATCCAGAATAAATGAGTGGCAGACTTTGGGCTAAACAGTGTTTGTGAGTCTTAACCTGAGTCACACACTTATGCCGAATCAACAAAACCACAGTAGAGATATTTTTAATGACCATGACAAGAAGCATGTCTATGAAAGGTTAAAGGTCGGCTGCGTGGTAAAAGGCAAAACGTGACCCTGTTATGATTAGAGCATCATGATGACTTTAGGTCAAATTGCAGAAAGGAAGTGATATTGCTCAAGACAAGAAATACTCTTGGAAAATAAGCACAATTTAAAAGCATTTGTTAGGAATAAAATATAATTTTGTCCCCTACTTTTGACCGTATATTGGAGTGCTCATTTGTGCTCATTATAACGAGGATACAATGTGAAGTCTTTGCTTTATGGCGCTTTGTACCTGTGACTCACACAAAGTTGAAGTTGAAGGAGTTATCACGTTACAACCTTTTGCGAGAACAAGCATTATGCCTTCTGTGAAGCTGAGATTTTGGCCATGGCTTATTATGGCTTGGCAGCTGCACCTTTGACCCCCACTGTGGCAATATTACAATCACTGGTAATTGCAGTGTCACAAAACAAATGATGGCAAAGAATACTGCAAAGATGTGGTTGCAATTTTAAAATAGAACATAGTATGTATCATTTCTATATTATCTTAAAATGGGTAAAATAAGCGTAGAGCTACAGGGAGAGTCGTCTGCATTGTCCATGGCTTTGCTGCAATCCCTCATACTGAGCAATCATGAAGCGACAGTGGAAAGAAAAACTCCCCATTAATGGGAAGGAAAAACCTCCAGCAGAACCAGGCTCAGTATGAACGGTCATCTGCCTCGACCGACTGGGGGTTACAGAAGACAGAGCAGAGACACAACAAGAAAGACAAAAAAGCACAGAAGCACACATTGATCCAGTAATCTGTTCTACATAATAATATTAAATAATATTAATGAATAAGTTAATATAAAACATTACAAACCAAAATAATAAGAAAATAATCCTATGACAACATTTTAAGAAACAATACTGCCATATTACTGCAAAATGTAACTTTTTTTTCTCCCACTGAAAAAGGTGTCGCCAGACGTGGTTCAATTTATTCAAAATTTTTTAGTGTGGAAATTAGTTACTGCAATTAAAATGTATCTTTAACACCAGGATACCAAAGAGAACAGTGTAGGTGTTAAGGTATTTGTTTCAAGCTTGAAACAAATACCTTAGTAATATTTCAGGGAATAAATACTTCTAATGCCGTATAATGGACCACAGAAATGGGTAAAAATCACTTACTATCTGTCATGCAGTGTCTTGCACAAGTACTTGAACAAGCTTGAGCCTTTTCACAATTTCTCATATTACAAACATACATTTGTATGTATTTTAGTTAAACATAGTAGTGGCAGCTTCGTGGTTTGGGGAAGCCTTTTGTCAGCAGAGATCAGGAAGCTGGTCAGATTTCACCTCAGGGTGGATGGAGCTAAATACACGGCATTCATGGAATAATCCTGTAAAATGCTGCATAACACTTGAGACCAAGGTGAAGGTTGACCTTACAAGTGGACAAAGAGCCTAAACATACAGCCAGAGGTACAATTGGTTGTTGTTTTATTGGAAAAACGTTGTAGGTGTATGAGTATTTTCACTACTGTTGCTACTAATTCCTTCATTGTCCTGACTTTGGATCATACAAAGTAACTGGCTGATGCTATTTGCTGCCTTCGTCATGTAACTGAGACTAAAGGTTGAATTTTGCTGTTGTATTTGTATGTATACAACTGTATAATAAACCACTTTATGACACCTGAGATAAATAGCAGAAACAGCAACACATTTATAGCTAGTGCCAGTGATCCAATGAGAGCCCTCATCAAGGTGTCTACTGTCCAGTGGCGTGACATCGCTCTTGGTGATGTCAGACTTGGACGCAGCTGCTCATTCCACCCATTCCACAAAGCACTAATCTGAGCTAATCTGAAGGCCACATGAAATTTGGAGGTCTGTAGTTATCCAGTCCTGCAGAAATGTGAGGTCCTCTTCAGACTATGTACCACTGACCCTCCTTCCATTTTGTGATAATATCACCAGCGGCCATATAGGAAATTTACTATTGAGGAAATCTCTTGAAAGAACATGTGTGGCATCCTATCACAGTAGCACTCAAAAACTCATTGAGCTCCTGAGAGGTTTTTTTTACAAAGGGTGGTAGAAACAGCTTACATGCCTCAGTGCAGGATTTTATACACATATAGCCCTGGTTCAATTAGATATTGCAAGGGAACATACTTTGCTATAAGGAAAACAGTTTCTTGTGTGTAGTGACAAATCCACTACACAAAAACCAGCAACACCTCCAGCAACACCTCTGGCCTAATGGGGACATTGTAGTTCATGAATTTGTAGAGAAGGCAAAAGGGGGTCCAACCCGATACTAGCAAGGTGTATCTAATAAAGAGGCTGGTGAGTGTATATGTTTAATTTAAATCTTGAATCTAAATTATTTTTTAAATCTTGTTCCTAATTCTATATAGGTCTATATTTATATCTATCTACTTCTGGACTGATATTTTTGCAGTTATCTGCAGGAGTCACTTCTCCAGAGTGGGGGTTACTACCCCAAGTGCTCTGATGACCACAGGTACTATTGTTGTCTTCACCTTCCAAGCTCTTTCTAGTTCTTCCCTGAGCCCTTGGTGTTTCTCCAGTTGGTTGGCCATTACCATTTTGGCTGTTTGTATCCCACATGCTCTTAGCTCTGTCATTCTCCACCGTCTTGGGAGGTGACTCCCATTTTGACTCTTGGGGGTCTCCAGTTGGTATTCTGTACACTATATCAGGCATCCATTTGAACCTTATTTAGATCATCTGTTTCATATTTTACTGTCAAGATATTATGAAAGTTTTACCACATGGGTAAAATTTTTTTTTTTTTACAAAAGTAACCTACTGCAGCTTTAAGACTGATATTTAAAATATGTATTTAGATTTAGATAAAGATTTAAGAAAATATATAGAATTAAGATTTAAATACAAGGTATTTATATATATATATACATATATATATATATATATATATATATATATATATATATATATATATATATATATATATATATATATATATATATATATATATATATATATATATATTTAGAAAATAATATAAACTATATATCCAAATTTAGATTAAAGATTCAGATAGAAATATAACCTTTATATATAGATACAAGATGCACAAATAGATATATAAATGTGAAATATTTAGACAGGTATTCAACATTTATATTTAGCATTTCCCAAAAGATGTGAAAAAAATAACAAGTGCACTAAATAACCCAAATTTGTTTTGCTACATTTTTACATCTGGCTCTCCATAGACTAATTCAGCCTGTGTGTCCATTGTTGACAGAGCAAATCAATAATCTGTAATGAAGTCCTGAAGCAAAAGAGCCAAAAGCTGCCAGTGTAAGAGCTGCGAGAAAAGCATTTAGAGACAATATCGGCTTCACCTCTAACAGGGGATCCTCCTGACAGGGAGCCATGTGAGGAGGAACCAAAGGGAGGAAACGGAGGAAGGGGAGGAGGAGGGACGCTATTTACTGAGATCATGTTGTATTGAAATCATCAGAGGGGACTGAGAGGGGAAGGAAGGTGGCAAAAACACGGTAGGTGCGCTTTTCTACCTCATATTTCTAGACTGCTCCATTTAGTATTTTTTGGGGCTAAAACAGCATTTCTTTCATCTTATTTTTTGCATAAACTGAAAAGCTTTGCATAAACTAAAAACACTTTTTTGCTTTTTTTTCCCTCCCAGGTTAGTTTATGTCGGGACATGAGGATGATGTTTAGATCTAGAAACACTAACAAGTTGCTCTTCCTCTGACAGGACGCTGACATAGGGAAGAAAAGCAAGATGGAAATGGAGTCCCAAGCCAAACACCTTCAAAATGGAAATTTAGGGTAAAAACAAAAAACAAATTTCCTTTAACCTACCATTTATTTTTGATTTTGTGTTTTACATTAATGCGGTTTTTCCCTACTAAATGAACTGCATGACTCAACTGACACTTTTTTAAAGAAACACTGCAGACAGTATTACTGCTAAAATTATTAGAACGCTTAGACCTGATGTGAGTTTTTAAACTGTTAAACTGGAGTAATTTTACCTACTTTATTTATTCTTTATTTATGGTTAAAGACCCTGGAGAGACAGTTTTTTTCAATGGAGAGCTGGTACTCCGATGCAATTTCTAAAGCTTAAAGTTTGACATTAATATCAAAATGTGCAAGTCAAAGTAAACATAATAGGACAAGGTACAAGGTCCAGCGTAAGACTAACAGGTACACTCTTCAGCTGCAGTTTTTATAAGAGCTGTAAACTATGCTAGAGATAAATGCATTGAGGTTCTATGTAAGCTGCTCATCATTTTATGGAAAATGTGCAAAATAGTAGAACTAATTCCCACCAAGATTGGAAAAATATGGGTACTTTAAAATTAAATCACTTCCTAGATTGCAAATCATAGCATTGTGGCAATAATGTGCTGAAATAAGAGGCAGGTTTAACCATCATAGTTGATGCTGTGAAATTTTCCTTACCCAAAGCGAGGAAATAGGCAGGGATGTGTTGTGTTCAGTAGATTTGTTATATAATGTAAAGAAAAGGGATACACAGAATCTAGACAACAAAATACAGAGGAAAATAAATAAGACCATCAGAGTCAAGGATTAAATTGTGTATTTGTCAGACAATATTCTCTTGAGAACTGAAGGTCGTCCACAGCCTGTCACAGATTGAAGGCAGTTGCATAAAGATGCTATTTATTTACCTCCCACTATTTAAAATAAAACCTGAAAATAAAATCGAATCTAGAATTAGGCCTGAACTTTTCAAAAAACTGAACTATTTTTCAGAAGAGCAGATTGTTCTGTCTGAAAGGTAGCTATTAAATTGCTTCAGAGCGCTATGCCTGTTTTTATATCTTATAACCCCAACTATTGATGTAACCATAATCTGTCAAAAAATGTAATAATCATAATAGACCACGATGTTGTGCAATTATACACTGATTAAAGTTATTTAATGTTTCATAAATAACTCTCTGTCTGTTAAGTATTGTCTGGTGATAATCAGCGCTTAAGCTGATATCAGGACAGTGGTTGAAAGGGATGAATTCGAGCACTAGCAATCTTTTAACAGCAAACTCCGCACACACATAGAATAAAGGAGTGACAACCTCTTCAAGTTCAAGAATTTAATAACAGAAATAGAATGAACATACAGAGAACATCACTATATAATGCTGTTTATCTGAATTAACACTATATTTCAATTAACAAATCCTCTCTACTAGGGTAGTGAAACTTAACTAAACTACAAAGCAAAATGAAACTAAAAAGAAGCTAAGCTAAGGAACTATTCAACCCATTCACAATGCGAATCCTGAGTTAAACAAAAGGTTATTTGATTAAATAACCTTTTTTTAAGTTAAAGAACAAAAGTTCATTTTAAAGAATATGGAATGAGCTTAAATTAGCTTTACTAATTCAAAACGACATTTGGTATGTGTTTCACCCCATTCACAATTCAAATCCTGAGTTACACAAAACATTATTTGAGAAAATAACATTTTAAAGAATGATTTGCTCAGTAATATCGTTTCCTTTAGGAGCGCTTGATTTATCAATGCAATTCCATCTCCGGGCGCTAGGGGTTCGCTGCGGTGATCGGTCGATAAAATCGGTTACTCCTAAAGTTAACCAAAACGCCTTTAAATCGACATTAATATTCCATATTAATGCGGGAATAAGGCTCATAGCACTATCAAACGATGGCAGAGCGAAACCAAGCAAGCTTTATGCTTTAAAACGGCTGTTTTGAATGTCCGGAACCGGAAATTACCAGAAGCTAAATAGCATTTTGGCTAGTGGACGTTTCGGCGCTAACTTTAAAAGCTTTGGCTTTTATTTTAGTCACAAGGAGTGGGCCGGATAACATAAACATTAATGTCCCATCAATGTATGAAACCCCTGTGGAGATAATGTTTGTTATAACCATAAAAACACACTTGAATCATATCGGCAATGAAATGGAACTGAATGCTAGCAATGAGATACTTCCGTTAGCTCTCTGTTTTAAAAGAACCATGTGTAAGCGTTACACAAACATTCCCAAATGACGATGAAACCTTTCCCTATGGTTTCTCTGCCGAACCTGTCGGTGCCTCGTCTAAGTTCGGTTCATTTTGGCTATCAAAGGAAAGCAGCGGTCCAGTGAAAGCGTTGATCCTTTCAGCAGCGGGCTAGTGGCTTAGCAGCAGCCGACATGTGCTCAGGATCGGCCTGGTCGGGCTCTGCAGTCCCTGATCTCTCAGCTTGTCTGGTGAGGGAAGGCGACCGATCCCCGTCGTCTCTGGTCCGCTTTCCTGCAACAGCTGACAAAATTAAACAAAAACTGTGTCGGCATTCTGTACTTCGTGGCGCAGAAGTCAGAGTGCAACTGAGCTTCGATCTGTGTGATGATTCTCCGGATTCAGTCAGGTCCTCCGCTCTGCAGAGGACGATAATTCCTCTCTTTCGCTCTTGTCACTCGATCGAGGCAGGCAGATGAGTTTCACAGCACTTTCCGTGCAGCTTGGGCTTTTGAAGCCCTTGAGGCCTCATGGTTCAGTCCAGCATTCTTCCTCCTTTGTCTCAGGCGGGAAGAAATGGGGATAAAGCAGTGGAAGTCTGGAGGAAGTGTGAAGACTGGCTTCCATGTGGCTTGCAGTGGTGGCTCGTTAGCCCCCCTCTCCTCGGGAGCCCCATGGGAGAAGAAGCAGACACTACTATTCCATGTAGCTTGCAGGAATAGACTGGGTCTCTGCTAGGAGTGCCCTGACCTTTGTATGTGGGGGTGAGTACTTTGGGTTTACAGCAGGCACCCTGCTGAGAGGGAGGCCGTCCCAGCTTGAAAGCGTGAAACTGTTTCACACAACCCCCTTCTGAGTTGTCCACTGGCTATATGGCCAGAATTCAATCTGACATCAATTATTTTATCATGGCTTTAATATGGTACAACAACAATCTTTAGGGTGACCAAAAAAAGAGCTATGTTTGTTTGACAACCTCTTTTGTGCACAACTCTTACAGTGAGAAGGAAGAGTATGATGATAAAAGGAAGAAGAAGAAGAAGAAGAAGAAGAAGGAAAAAGAGCCAAAGGAGCCCATAGTCGGCCCATTGTCTGTGGTAAGATCAGATGACCCTGATCTTTTCTTGTAAGAAAAGCTGGTCTTCATCTGTAAATATTTCTCTCAAGCAGTTATTTGGTTTCCCTTTTACATGGATAAAAGTGTGTGTGAACAGAAAGAAGTAAAAACTTCTTACTGAGAATACTGTGAAATATGAAAAGGGGTACAGTCTTACAAGCATAACAGGACAGTGTGTGTGTGTGTGTGTGTGTGTGTGTGTGTGTGTGTGTGTGTGTGTGTGTGTGTGTGTGTAAAGTATAGTAAGAAGGGAAGTGTGTGTGAAAAGTACAGTAAGAAGGGAAGTCAGCGATTGGATGGTTACATCCTGCTGTTGTTCGGCTTACCTCCACCAGTCTCCTGCTGTTTTTGGATAATAGTCTCGTACAAGGCCTCTCTTATGTCTCTGTTTCTTGTGTAGTTCAGGTTTGCAGACAGCTGGGACATTCTAATGCTTTTTGTTGGGACTGTGATGGCAGTAGCCAATGGGCTCGTGCTCCCTCTTATGTTTATCGTCTTTGGAGACGTGACGGATAGTCTTGTTAACAGCGCTTCATCCAGCATCAGCATGGACTACCCCAGTAAGTATTCTTGTGTGTGTGTGTGTGTGTGTGTGTGTTTAAAGTAACCAACCTTACCTTTCTCCAAAGTAAATTAGACATACTTTAGATAGAATCAAAATCTACCCTTATATGAATAGCTTCCACTTGCTGGTGCATCTGGTGACATTACATAAGGCATTAGGAAACAGATCCTGTCACGGTCTGCACAGTTTTGGGTTTTTGTCTTGTTTTAGCATTTCGGTATCTTTTAGATTATGTTTTATTCCTTGTTTGATATCTCAGTCTTTTCTTAGTTATCCTAGTTATTTTCCTTACGTCGAGGTTATCCCCCCAAGGTTATAACAAGTCAGTGTTACATTACCACGTTATCTATCGTATAAAACATGTACGCAGATGTAGGATTGCGGCCTTCTCTTCCAGTTGCCATCTAGGCTTTAGCATGTGTAGTGGGCTCCTTTATACAACCAAACCCTGAACTTAATTGTGTTCTTGACAGCAAGAAATGTTTGTAATCCGTCTCAAATCAACAAACCAGAGTTTTTAAACCTAGCAATTTTGGTGGATCTTCATCTCAGCTCTAACTCCTTAACGGCAGCTGATCAGCTGACGTTATGCCTTATGTGATGTCATCAACCCAAATGCACAAAGAAGAAATAGTTTGGGGGAGGGAGGTTAAATAATTTTTTTTTTGCAATCATAATGTTGAAATCCATACCTGATCACTGAGCTGTACATTTGTTAGGAAGAAGCAATGACGTGATGTCAGAACTCTTATCTTTAAGCTAAGTAAAAACATTACAGAACTGATGCTAATTATATCAAATCTGTTTTTCAGATTTCACATTGCCGGAAAACATGACGTACCAATTAGAGGAGGAAATGACTACGTGAGGTTTTTACAACATGAGCTTTACTGAAAGGAATCATGTCCAAATCAGGTTCTAAGTCGTGCTTTGTGTGTCCGCGCCCTCAGCTTTGCCATCTACTACTCCATCTTGGGAGCCGTGGTGCTAATTGCGGCCTACCTGCAGGTGTCCCTCTGGACTCTGGCGGCCGGACGGCAGGTCAAACGCATCCGCAAGTTGTTTTTCCACAGAATCATGCAGCAGGACATCGGCTGGTTCGACGTCAACGAGACAGGAGAGCTCAACACGCGGCTCACAGAGTGGGTAGCAGAGAAATCACACACTACACGCACACCATTTCATGTCAGGCCAGTGTAAGCACTGTGCAGGGGCCAAAGGTTTATGTTGAGTCTGAGAAGTGGTAACGTCGCATTGCTCAGAGGTTCGTTGGTGGACTCTTTGGTTGTGTTTACATCTCCAGTGATGTCTACAAGATCCAAGAGGGCATTGGTGACAAGGTGGGGATGCTGATCCAACGTTTCACCAGCTTTTTTGCCTCTTTCATCATCGGCTTTATCAAAGGCTGGAAACTCACGCTTGTCATCCTCGCTGTTAGCCCGGCCCTAGGGATATCAGCCGCACTTTTCAGTAAGGTACAGTAGCTTAAGCTCTCTTTTTAGATATTAGATTTCTTCTGCCTTTTATTGATTTTAGTATTGATCATAGAGACTCATAATTTGTTTGATCAGAGGATTAGATGAACAGAAACATCGGAGAAGTTATAAGTGGAAAATTAAAAGTGTAGGAGCTTAAAAAAAATAAGAAAAACCCAATCTGTTACCAGATATGTTATTATCTGGATTATTTTTGAATAGGGTTATCTCTTGATGAAGTCAGTTATTTCCATAGTGTCTATAGTTTGTTTTACAAGACATTTCTTTAGCATTGAAAAGTCTTATGGTATGGCTGTAGCTTCACTGACCTCTTTATGCACCAACGTGTTGACTCACTGTCTAATATTTTTTCCAATTATACAACAAACTTCTTAGGTTTTTAAAAACAAGAATATTGTTCCAAATTTAGAATATATTGTTAATCTAGCTGAAAATCCCTTGAAAAGTGGCAGAGATTTTTGTACCTATCAACAAGCTACTGATTTAAGTCTGAGCTTTATCGCTCTTCCTGGCTGAACCGGAAGAGTTTCAAATAGAATTTTGTAAAATATGTTCATTAGGGTTGAGGTTGGGCCAGATGCCAAATTTAAGCCCGCTTTAATTCAGTCCAAACCTGATTTAACGTGTGGTTTGGATCTGTTGTCCTGTACGAACACCTAGAGACAAGCTGTTGTTATCTGGTGCTCTGGCAACTTCATCCTAAAGCACCGGTGCGTACTGCAGCAAAGCTGACCCACAGCATTATGCTGCTACCACCGTGCTTGACAGTAAGTACAATGTTCTTAGGGTTTTCAACACTTACCTTGAATGATCCTTTTAAAGCGCTGGTCTCTGTTATACCAATAACATTGCTCAAAAGTCAAGAACCTCACCATCTAAGAAACCTTAATAAAGTGGTCAAACATTTAAATCAGGTCTGTTTATTATCAGCAAAAGATGGTCAATGAATTTAATCTGATCCAATCTAATATTTTCTTGAATATTTAAATAGCGCCACCAACAAAAAGAATTACCATTTATTTCAAAGCTATTTAATCCAATTCTGTTAACTCTATGAATTATGACAAATAATCAGTTCATTATGGGAAATATAGTTTAGGTAGCAGATAAGAGACATGGTGAAATGCTTTGTATTGACTCTTTCTTTTTCAGTCATTTAAAACGGGTATACGTTGTTTCCATTTTTTCTTCCACTGCGAGCATTATTTGTCAGAACTCAGAACAGAAGGATTCAGTATTCAAGATGAACAAACAGTTTATTGTGAATAACTGAGCGGACGGCGCCGGTGATCTCAGCGGGAACCTCTGGTCTTATGTTCAGTTCTGGTGAAGCAGTGGTCGGGGGACAGGCTAAGGTCAAAACCGTGAAGACAGTCGAGGGCAGGAAAATCCAACGGGGTCGAGCAGGAGACGATGTCCAGAATGTGGTCAATGGTCGGTAACAGGAGGTCAGAAAGCCGATGAGGTACCAAGGGATAATCCAGAGCGAAGTCGGGTCACAGTCCAGAGATCGGTACATGGGTAAACAGAGATCAAGCAGGATCAAGTCGGGCGGGCGTCTAGAAACAGGCAAACGGATCAGGAAGGAACAGGCAAACTCGGAGGTCAAGGAACAGAACAGGTCAGGGACAGGTAATCAGAATACAAAAACGCTGGAATAGATCAATCACTAGGACGAAATAAACTGGCACTGCTGTCTTGTCTGAAGGGTGAATATATACTGTCAAACGCAGGTGGAACAGGTGAGCAGTAATGAGAACAGGGTGGAGTAACAACAGGTGTGAAATGGGTGAACAGACCAGGTAACAGTACCAAAATCATGACATTATTTCTATTAAAAATGGAAAGTAATGTGACTTAAAAAAAAAAACAAGCATGGTTGTTATTTTTTAATAAAGTCATTTTTACACAGTGGATGAGTGAAGGATGTCAGCCTCAGTTGAATGTTGTTTATTTAATGATGCTTATGCCCCAAGCCGGTCCTGAAAAATACCCTTATTATACCAAAACACTTAGACTTTGGTACAAAATCAGAACTAAGAGCATTTTTAGACCTTTCTTATTGTTGATGTTTATTATTCATGATGTCACGGGAATGCAGTTCTCCTGAATTTAAAACATCAGTATTTCTTTATGATAGTCTCAGTCTCATTTTGCCTCTTTCCCCCGTTTGAACAGCTGCTGGCAAACTTCACTACCAAAGAGCAGAGTGCATATGCCAAAGCTGGTGCTGTAGCAGAGGAAGTGCTCTCTGCCATCAGGACGGTGTACGCCTTCAGCGGCCAAAAGAAGGAGATCGAGAGGTGTGTGTGTAGTCGCTAGACATCAGATGCAGTTTCATTTAAATACAGGATTTTTTTGTACAGGAGTGATTAGTGATGAGTAATGTCAACAGAGAAAGGCTGTAACTGAATAAAACCCTTTTGTGCACATGCTGATCCTGCATTTGTTGGGGTTTCTGTTTCGTTGCAATCAAATTTCTCTCGTGCATGTTTTGGCCCTTTTCCATGCCTGCCTCTGGCCACGTGCACTACATCCTAGATATCACAAGGACTTGGAGGATGCAAAATCAATGGGAATAAGGAAGGCGATCTCTGCCAACATCGCCATGGGGTTCACCTTTCTGATTATCTACTTTTCTTACGCTCTGGCCTTTTGGTACGGCAGCACCCTCATCCTGAGCAATGAGTACACCATCGGATCTGTGCTCACAGTAAGCAAACGCGCTTTGACTGCCTGAGGTATTTTGCTCCTTCAAAAAAGCTTTTGCTGAAGCTAATAACAAAATTACCTTTTATTAGGTGCTCTTTGTCGTCATTATTGGCGTGTTCGCAATGGGGCAGACATCTCCCAACATCCAGGCATTTGCTAGCGCCCGCGGAGCTGCCTATAAGGTGTACAACATCATCGATCATGTGAGTAATGCACAATTTTTATCCAGAGAACATCACTATATAATGCTGTTTATCTGAATTAACACTATATTTCAATCCTCTACTAGAGTAGTGAAACTTAAACTAAAACTATTAAGCAGAATGAAGATAAAAAGAAGCTAAACTAAGGAAATATGTACATGCAAAAAGACAAAAGAGAACATAAAAGTGGTCATCATCAGAATATTGCAGTGAATCGTGGTTCACTGCAGATCTGACTTAAAGAACATGGAATGGAGTTAAATTAGCCTAACTAATTTAGAACGACATTTGGCATGTGTTTCAACCCATTCGCAATGCAAATCCTGAGTTAAACAAAACATTTCATGAAATAACATTTTAAAGAATAATTTTCTCAGTAAACATCAGTAAACCTCTAGAACGCTCGATTTTTATTAATGCGATTATACCTCTGGTAGGCTAGGGGTCGGTGTGGGGATTGGTCGCTAAAATCGGCTAATCCTAAAGTTAAACAAAACATCTTTAAGTCGACATTAATATTCCATATTAATGTGGTAATAAAACTTACAGCACTATCGAACGATGGCGTAGCGAAACGAGCAAGCTTTATGCTTGATCTGATCGTAACTGAATAAATGGAAACAGGAAGTCACCGGGAGCTAAATAGCATTCTGGCTAGCGGATTTTCGGCGCTAACTTTAAAAAAGCTCCAGCTTTATTTTTCATCATAATGAGCCGGATATATACATTAATATCCCATCATGGTATGAAACCCTTGTGGACATAACATTTGTTATAACCATAAAAACACACTCTAATCACATCGGCAATGGCCGATGTTAGCTCTTTGGGATTAAAAACACCATGTACGCATTACACAAGCTTTCCAACAAAAAACATGTAACTCTACCTGCTCATCCTGCCAGACCTGTCAGTGCCTCGTGTGAGTTCAGTCCACTTTGGCCATCCAAGGAAGATAGCAGTGAAAGCAGAGGATACGTTGGTTCTTAGCCTGCTAGCCCACTGCCGAAAGGGGTAGCAGCAGTAGACATGCGGCCATGAGCTAGCCAAAATGTGGTCGGAGCAGGCAGCTCCGAGGTCCTGCATGCAGTCTGGTATACCCTGCCCCCTCTTCTCCGGAGTCCCAGGCAGGAAGTGAAGAAGAAACCGAGGGGTGTAGTCTGTGGGAGCAAGCTTTTTGCACTGATCGCACCCTGCAGAGAGGGCTGTCTCTCTGGAAGTGTGAAATTCCTCTGCTCACAACCCTCTTTTGAGTTGTCCTCCAGTTACATGTTCAGAATTCGATCTCACTTCATTTTTCTCATCATGACTTTATGGCACTACATCCTACCTCAAATCTGATAAGGGAGATCCGATTCTCCATTTTCAGATTTGCCAAATGTTCACCAGCCATGATGTGGAAAAATAAAGAGTCACTGGTCTCCTGTGGACAAGAGGACAGTCACTGAAAGCTCAGTTCCATCGGAAGCTTGTCTCTGGAAAGGATTGAGGCATGTTTTGCAGAGAGCTGATGCTAAATATAGACCAATTCATTGTTATTGTTTTGATCCGGGTTTTTCGCGCATGCGCGCCGGACTGGTAGGCAAAAGTTCATCTTAAAGCGAAATGAACAAGCCTTATGCTTTAAAATGACTTTTGTTAAATAACCGGAAATCGGAAGTTACCGGGCTAATAGCATTTTGGCTAGCGGACTTTCGGCGCTAGCTTTAAAGACTTTAGCTTTATTTTTGAGTCATAATGAGTGGGCCGGGTAACATAAACATTAATATCCCATCAATGTATGAAACCCTTGTGGAGATAACGTTTGTTATAACCATAAAAACACACCCGAATCACATCTGCAATGATAGGGTACCAAATGCTAACATGAGATAATTCCGTTAGCTCTTTGTGTTTAAAAACACCATGTAAACGCATAACACAAACATTTCCCAATGACCGTGTAACCTTTCCCTGCCTCAATCCTGGCCTATCTGTTGGCGCCTCATGTGAGTTCAGTCTACTTTGGTCATCCAAGGAAGGGAGCACTGAAAGGGAAAACATCATTTCTTCAGCAGCGGCTAGTGGCTTAGCAGTAGACATGTGGTCATGAGCGGAGACGTGGTCGGGATCGTCAGCGGCGTCCTTTGACCCGGTTGCAGCCATGATTTGAGCAAATTTTCCCCCTCAACATGGGAGAGTGGGTCCTGTCCTGGCTTTTCAGCTCCGTCTGGAGTCCGCTTTCCTGTAAAGGCTGAGAAGAAATAAACAAAGCTGTTTTTGGCATTGTGGGATCCTTTCCTCTGCCGTTTTATGCTGAAGTTAAGACAGCAGACTTAACTCTGATTTTCCCAGTTACATCCCCTGGGCGAACAGGGATTTCTCCCAGGTGCTGGCTTCTGTCTTTCGGCCTCGTGAGGCCTTGTGGTTCAGGCCAGCCTCCCTCCTCCTTTGACTCAGGCAGGAAGAAGGTGAAGACTGGATCTGGCCAGGGGTAGACTGAAGGAGGCTGAGAAGTGCAGTCTGAAGGGATCCTCTGAGGGGAGGGGATTGGCTCAACACCAGGGGCACCCCTGCTGAAAGACTGTCTTTGCAGCAGGGTGGTGAAATTCCTTCTGGTCCCTCCCCCATGGTACATGTTCAGAATTCAATTTGACTTAATTCATTCTCTTATCATGGCTATAATATTTTTGCACAACATCAGCTACAAATTAAGGGAGAATAATCTTTTCCTGTGTGTGTTTGAGTCTTGCTGCACCAAGAAAAGCAGTCTAAACACAAAGAACAGTGGAAATAAAAATTTGGTCGGGTTAAACATGCTCAAGCTAACCTTCCAGGTTAGCTTGAGCATGGCCAACAGCCTTCCTCCTATTATTCGTTTGAGGTTATTAAAGGAATCCTAATTTCCTTCATTCTTGTTTTTGCCAAAATACAACCATTACACATGGTTTTATCCACAGAACCCAACCATCGACAGCTATTCAGAGACGGGCTATAAGCCAGACGTCATCAAAGGGAACATAGAGTTCAATGATATCCACTTCAGCTACCCCTCCAGGCCTGACGTCAAGGTCGGTCCCGAGCCCACAAACCTTTTACAGTTACTTTAAACTGTATCACACACCTAACATTCCTGTCATTTTCAGATACTAGACAACATGTGTTTAAGTGTGACCAGTGGACAGACCATGGCGTTGGTGGGCAGCAGTGGATGTGGTAAAAGCACGACTATCCAGCTGCTCCAGAGGTTCTACGACCCTCAGGAAGGATCTGTAAGTGATGTTTCTGTAGCTCTTGTCATGTTACTGTAAACTAACTTCCAGGGAAAGTCAAGTTAGTTTGAAAATAATCCAAATTGAAAGGAAGACTGTTATATTTGGGAGGCCTTTGTCCTTTGCTGGAGTTGTGCTTGAGGATCTCATGGCTTTTATTTTAAACAGAAACACTACATTTATTTCTACTGGTTTTGAAATAATTAAGTTATGTTATTTTATCTTTAATATTCACATATTTTGGATATGTGTAGGTTGCCTTGTGTAAAGGAACAGGCTAAATTTAGTGGTACCTTTTTGAAATTATCTTTTTGCAGAATATTCTTTTCCCTTTTCTGCATTTTCTAGAGTAACCCAAACATACTGTAACAAGCTACTATAAGCAGTGTTATTAGTCAGGTTATCTGATCGGATGGTACTCAGTTGACAGCCTTACAGAAACACAAAACATTAGTTTACATAATTTGCTTGTTTGGTAACTTTTACAGCTGGAAACCTTTTCACTCAGTGAAATGTATCTTTCTTGCAAACAAGAAGTGCAATATCCTGCTTTCAGCCAGCTGACAAGCAGGTGGAGCATAAGGGCCCTGTTTTTTTACTTGGCTTGGGAAACCCCAGTCACTCTGGGACTTTCTCTGAAATCTCATTTTTAAAGGACTTGAGGCCATAGGAAGTGTACGATGGAGACCTCTGGGTTTTTTTAAAAACACAGCGGGTCTCTATCTACTTATCCAGATATTTTTCAAAACTAAGATTTTTCTGTGATGTTTGGATCTACTTTGAACACAGAGATTGTGGGGACCGAAATAAAAAGTTTTTTTTAAAGGATTTGGGACTAAATCAAACAACAACCAAATTGAAGCAGTTCTTTTATGTCTCACATCTCACATCCGTCTGTTAATATTCACATGTTGAGTGGAGAAGTTATTTGTCTGAGAGGGAACGACTAACTGTCAAAGAAAAACACAATCTTCAATTATTTCAGCATATACTTGGCCCTGCACTGTTTTAGCCATCCTAAGGATCTTTGTTCTTTTGAATGTTGATTAAAAAAAATGATACCGTTGCCGCCCTGCTAGTGGAGCATAGGCATTACATTGTTTTTGACTGGAATCTAAAATGGCACATGGATGTCTCGGTCAGTTTCAACGATAGAGGACAGCATGTCTAAAAGAGATCCAGAAAAGTGTAGCTACGGGCAAAAGCTTCTGTATACTTTGGTACCAAAAACTGGCTTAAACTTAAATACAACTATCACTTTCTCATGCCGTATTTTGAATAAACCAGGGGAAAGTGTACTGTGTTGTGTTTAGATGAAATTCAGCAACATAGATTTGGCTAAATGGAATAAAAGTTAAAAAAGTAAAGATTTCTGGTCCACTGAAATGAGTAGAGGAGCCAAAAGATGGCCTGACATAAAAGTATATATATTATTTGGTGAACGTAATACTCAAGCACAGAGTAATTTCTTGATACTTTCTGATGTATTTTTTTGGAAATGATGCAGAGACAAAACTGTAAAATAATGTGCACAATCTTCTTTTTAAAAATAAAAATTAATAAACATAACATTTACAGATGCAAGAAGCTTATGTTTCCAAATGTCACTTTTTTATAACACAATGCTTTTGAAGCTCATACCCACAGCGGGTAACATAAATATTTAAATAGTTCTTAAAAAAAGTTTGCAGTGATGAGTTATGTCTTTTTATACTCTATATGAACTCGCCCTCCAAATGCAGGCTGCAGGCTTAGCAGACAGGAAATAAAATTAGATCAAGGCAGTGTTGTGCTATTATGCACTGTTTAAAGTTGTTTAATGTTTAATAAATAACTCTCTGTCTGTTAGGTATTGCCCAGTGAAGAGCTGATATCAGGACAATAGTTGAAAGGGATGATTCGAGCACTGCCGTTCCTTTAACAGCAAACTTCTCTGCAAATTCAAAAATGTATTAACGGAAATAAAATAAACCTCCAGAGAACATCAATATATAATGCTGTTATCTGAATTAACACCATATTTCAATCAACAAATCCACTCTATGAGGCTAGTGAAACTTAAACTAAAACTATTAAGCAAAATGAAAATAAAAGAAAGCTAAGGAACTATGTACACACAAAAGAAAAAATAAAGTGGTTGATCATCCTCATCAGCATCATCAGAATAATTCAGTCAATCCTGGTTCACTGCCGAGCTCCGAATGTGAATTAAAGTTAAATTAGCTTAATTAATTCAGAACAACATTTGGCATGTGTTTTAACTCATTCACAATGCGAATCCTGAGTTAAACCAAACATTATTTCATGAAATAACATTTTAAAGAATGATTTTCTCAGTACATCATTAAACATCAGTAATCTTCTAGCCAGCGACCCCTAGCCTATACCTCTGGTAGGCTAGGGGTCACTGTAGAGATTGGTCGCTAAAATCAGATAATCCTAAGGTAATACAAAACACCTTTAAATCGACAAATGATATTCCATATGAATGCCGTAATAATGCTCATAGCACTATCGAATGATGGTGGAGCGAACAAAACAAACCCTATGTTTGAAATGAATTGTAGTCGTGCATCCGGAAGGAGCGGAAGTTATCTGGAAGCTAATAGCATTAGGCTAGCAGACCTTCAGCACTAATTATAAAAAGCTTCGGCTTTAATTTAGTCGTAATGAGTGGACCGGATAACATAAACATCAATATCCCACCAATGTATAAAACTCATAACATAACGTTTGTTATAACCATAAAAACACACTCGAATTACATTGGCAATGGCATGGTTCAAAGAATGCTAGCAGGAGCTACCCCGTAAGCTCCACGTGTTCCAAAAACACCATGTAAGCCTTCTAAATAAACTATTTAACTTTCCCTGTATATTTCTCTGCCAAACCTGTCGGTGTCTCTGCCAGTCCGGTTCACTTTGGGCATCCAAGGGAAAGCAGTACTCCAGGAAAAGCAGTGGGTATGCTGCTTTGAGCTAGCCGAAACGCAGTCGGAACAGGCCGCTACGATATCCTACATGCAGTCTTTGACCCGGGTGCAGCGGGCGATTTCAGCTCAGCTCTTGTTCTCCACGTTGTCTGGTGAGGAAAGGAGACTGCTCTGCACCATCTCGAGTCAGGTTTCCTGCAACAGCTGAGAAAATATAAACGCTGTTTCGGCATGGATGGATTCTTTGCTCCGGCGTCTGACGCAGAAGTTAAGACTGCAGACTTAGCATTGATATGCCAGCAGTTGTCCGAGCCCCGTCAGGTCCTCCCCTCCTAAGAGGGCGACGAAAATTTCCCCCTGTGTTGCTTTATTGAAGCGACGAGAAACGAGTGCGAGTTTCTGTCCCAACGAAACAGCAGGAAATGAGTTTCACAGAAGCACATTTTACTCAGCTTGTGAGTCTTTGAGCCCCACATGGCCCTCATGGGCCGGTGTGGGCCTGTGCACTCTCAAGGAGAGTCGAGAGTCCAGAGGCAAGAAGTGAAAGATAGTGAGGTGAAGTCTGGCTCCATAGCAGGGGCAGCCTGCTGAGAGAGGCTGTCTCTGCGTAGATGTGTGAAATTCCTTTGCTTACAACCCTTTTTGATATCTCCTCAGGTTACATGTTGTTCCCAAATCAATTTGATTTTTGCCCATGTCCTGATGGCACAACATCAGCTTGTTTACATACCAGGAGTTTCACTTTAGATTAAGTAAGAGGGTGTTTGTCTCTACACATTTGGATAAAACATACTTTCCACTCACTGAAGTGGGTGGAGTAGTCAATAACTGCACTGAAGTAAAAGTAGCGTTTTAAAAGAAAACTACTTATAAAGTGGAAAATAATTAATTTTTTTCTAAATTCAAGCAAATCTGAGGAGTCTAACTTTTCAGTTGTTGAGGGGAGCGGCAGCCTCGTGGTTAGAGCAGTTGAGCTTACACTGTGAGAAGTACCTAGTTCGATCCCCACAGACTGCCACTGTGGGTTCCTGAGCATGAACCCTGGTTCATCAGCTCCCCGGGAGCTGTGATAGCTGCCCACTGCTTCCCCTAAAGGATAGGTTAAATGCAGAAGATAAATTTAATTGGAATGTACAAATGCAATGACAAATGACAATTTCTCTTACATGCAACTCATTCCTACCTACCCCTGGCTCTGGATCGGCTGTTCTTGGTTGTTGCAGGTTTCCATCGATGGGCACGACATCCGCTCTCTTAATGTGCGCTACCTGAGGGGAATGATCGGCGTGGTGAGCCAGGAGCCCATCCTGTTCGCCACCACCATCGCTGAGAACATCCGCTACGGCCGACCCGACGTGACGGAGGAGGAGATCGAAAAAGCTGCCAAGGAAGCCAATGCTTACGACTTCATCATGAACCTTCCTGATGTAAAGCCAGATATATATATATATATATATATATATATATATATATATATATATATATATATATATACATATATATATATATATATATATATATATTTATACAGTTTCAACTGAATTAATGATTAAGTGATCGTGTTTACGTTTTGCTAACGGGGACGCCTTATGCATTTGAGCAGAAGTTTGAGACACTAGTCGGCGACCGAGGAACCCAGATGAGCGGAGGACAGAAGCAGAGGATTGCGATCGCTCGAGCTTTGGTCCGAAAACCCAAAATCCTGCTGTTGGACGAAGCCACATCTGCCCTGGATACTGAGAGTGAAACCATCGTTCAAGCTGCACTGGATAAGGTACACTTTCAGACAAAGTAGCCCCCAAAATATGAGAGGGACTGTTGAAAGGACCTCCAGCGCTGTTTTTTGCATCCCAGCAGTTTTTCAGTAAACTGGTTTTCTCATCCGTTGCACAGGTGCGACAGGGTCGGACCACTCTAATCGTGGCTCACCGCCTCTCAACCATCAGAAATGCAGATGTGATTGCGGGCTTCCAGAAAGGCAAAGTTGTAGAGCTGGGGACTCACAGCGAGCTGATGGAGAAGAAAGGAGTCTACCACACGCTGGTTACCATGCAGGTAATGGGTCCAGATGTGAAATGCCAGCAGGTTTCTCCAAAATCTGCTGCTTTAAAGATGGTCTTTTGTAAATCAAGCTCGTCCTCTCCGCAGACCTTCCAGAAAGCAGATGAAGGGGAGGATGAAGACAATCTCTCGGCGGGTGAGAAAAGTCCCATTCACAACAACGTCATTGAGTCGCCGCTGCTGAGGAGGAAATCTACCAGAGGCTCGTCATTTGCAGCTTCAATTGGAGAGAAGGGAGACAAAAAACAGGAAAAGGAGGACGAGGACAAAACAGAAGAGGTAAACTCCCAGGTTAGATTTCTGGAGAGGGATCAAGTTAGTGAAGAAAAAAAACATGGAAAAATTAAAATGCTTAACCTCCAACTTTGTCCTGAATCCTTTTACGTGACTCAAATATTCCCTCTGCAGGATGAGGACGTCCCCATGGTGTCGCTCTTTAAGGTGCTGCGTCTCAACGCTTCAGAGTGGCCTTATATTCTGGTGGGGCTGATCTGCGCCGCCATAAACGGAGCCCTACAGCCTCTGTTTGCCATCCTCTTCTCCAAGATTATCACTGTAAGTCGCTGCCAGTGCTGTAATAATTTCTTTTCCTTTCTTCTGTAGACTTTGTAGCAAATTGTTTTTTTTTCTTTTCAGGTGTTTGCAGAGCCAGATCAGACGGTTATCAGGCAAAGAGCCAACTTCTTTTCCCTCATGTTCGTCATGATGGGAGTTGTTTGCTTTTTCACCATGTTTCTACAGGTAGGCACACACTCCGCGGCTCTTGTTCTCAGTAGGCACAAGCAGGATGTTGGTCATTGAAAAAAGAAAGGAAAAAAAAGAGCAGATTATAAAGCCGTACTAAAGTGAACAATTCAAAGGAAATTTTACTGAAAGAACAAAATGTAAAATAAAATTAAAGGCTGGGCAGAAACTATAATGGAAATTCAAACAAATTAAACCAGGGGTGTCCAAAGTGTGGCTCAGGGGCCATTTGTGACCCTTGGGCTGTTTTTGGGCGGTCAGCTGACTGCAACTCGGCAATGATATAAATTTGCTACTGCTCCCAGCTGTTAATACAGATGAAGACTTTTTATTTTTAATTTGAGCTAAATTATACCCGAAAAATTTTGAGTTTTTATTTAACCCCGGTAACAGGCGCGATGAGCTGACATAAACAGATGTGGCGCCGTCGACCAGCAGAACCCCAGAACTATTAGAAAGCCAGATGTTGGCTATTGACACAGATACTAAATAAGTCATGTGCTTTACTACACTGCCCTGTTTCTAACAGAAAACCAAAATAAACTTCATTGTTCTATTGAATTAACTTACCTGTCCAGCAGAAAGCTTGCAACCTCCGCATTCATTTTATATCCCCGTTCCCTCATGAATTATCTCCACCTGGTAATAATCGCTCTGCAGATATAGACTCTCATTTTCTCCCGGTTGTTACTACTTTTTCTTTTCTCTGTTACTTCTTCTTTCCTATCGCTGGTCCATGGATAGTCCTCCATTTCAACAGAAAACGGCAAATAGAATGAGCTACGGTCGTCTTTGCTTGTTTTCATACTCCTCCCCCACCAACAACATGTCTTCATATAAAAGACAGATAGGGAAAATGGTTATGGCTGACAAGCTTGGCCGCTCTTGGCTTCCGAAATCAGAAATGGTGACGCAACATGGTGCCTCCCGATGGGTGCAACACCACCTATGTATATATATATATATATATATATATATATATATATATATATATATATATATATATATATATATATATATATATATATATATATATATATACAAACACACACACACACACACATATTGTGTTGTCACCCTAACCTGATCCACAGTGTTATGTTACTTCACAGGTCCTCCTATGGTGTCACCTTCGAACACTTCATCAGATTACTAAGCTGCTGATGTTTAATTAATGCATCTGACACGACCTCCCAGCAAATGTCTGTCTGATGTGTTTCCTGTCTTTTTTTTTTCTTTGCTTTTTTAAAAATCAGGGATTCTGTTTTGGAAAATCTGGAGAGGTTCTCACCTTGAAGCTGAGGCTTGGGGCCTTCAAGTCCATGTTGAGACAGGTGTGTGAAATGAAAGACTCATCTTGGTGACTTTTTTTTGTAAATGTTGGTTAAATCAGGCTGGACCTGTTGAATCTCAGGAAGTGTGAATGGTGGACTTTCCTTTTTGCTCTCTTTTGTTATTACTAATGTGAATTATTAAATATCTACTTTTAAACTACAGACCATCTATATAGACGTGACGAGATATTTTCACAAATAATCAGTATTGAAATTTGCATTCTTTAGTTCAGATAAATATCCAAACTATAAGTAGATCCTCAAAATCTGTTAAAATATGCAGAAACCCACTGTGTTTATAGCAGCCCCTGGTAAAGATGTGTAGAGATAAAGAGAATTTTTTAAATTATTATTATTATTATTATTATTATTATTTTGAAGAGATCATCTTAAAAAAACAACCTTTGATATTAGTATCGTTATTCAGGGGGGAAAACACATATTTTTTTAAAAACATAAATGTTTTAAAATGAATTAGTGGTCCTGCAGCTATTTGCAGCTCTAATATTTCCTATAACATACATTTTAAGAAAGCATTTTTTAAATTGATACTTTATTCTTTAAGGTTGATCAGTGTTTATCTGGTAATCCTACCACGTAGTCCCATATTGCTTAACCACTATTCAAAATGGGAAACATAGCAGAACATGCTATTCAACTAACCCAGAGATATGCTGCTTTTTCATAAGTAAGGAAGTAAGGAAGAAAATACCCTCTAGCCTAAGCTTACTCATTTGCCGGGCAGAAGATTAATTAAATAAGATTAAAAGAACTGGGAATGTGACAAACAAGGCTGGATGAATGAGAACCCGTGGTTATCCGCCACCAAACATGGTGACGAGGTAACAGGCAATGAAAATCTCCAGAGCTTCCTGCCAGAGAAGAGCAGTAGGCGAATTTCTGCTATGAGATCCAGAATATTTATTTTCCCTGAGCTTGTATTTAATTTCATTGACCTGCGTGAAAGAAATAGCTGTGGTAATGATTGCAGACAGTATGAGCAGAGAAAAATAGGAGCTAAAATGTAGGAGTAATATACTGTGTAGAAATAGCCATAAAATGTTCATAGTTATTCTTTACTAAAATAAAGAGAAGGGAACCAAATGAATAACTGGATCTCACAATCAGAAACCCAGATGGACTGGGTCGCAAGACAAATGTATCACTGGCAGGATGTCTTTGATGGTTTCTCATTTTGGATCACTATGAAAGAAGAACACCGATATTCAAGCGGGAAATATCGCTGTTTTGTGATCTTATGTTATTTATGTCTCCGAGTCATGGAACATGTTTGTCTTTGTTGCGCTGCAGGATCTCGGTTGGTTTGACAGCCCCAAAAACAGTGTCGGTGCGCTTACTACCAGGCTGGCTACAGACGCAGCCCAAGTTCAGGGGGTGAGTCCCATCAGCTGAAGCGTCTGTCCCGATGAAGGCTGTAGCTGTGATCCATTGGCTAAAATCGCCAGTCTTGCTTTTCTTTACCTTACTCTCCAGGCCTCAGGGGTACGCCTGGCAACATTCGCCCAGAACATTGCCAACCTCGGCACCGGTGTGATCCTGGCCTTCGTGTACGGCTGGGAGCTGACTCTGCTGATTCTGGCCGTGGTGCCCGTCATTGCTTTGGCCGGAGCCGTGCAGATGAAAATGCTCACGGGGCATGCAGCAGAAGATAAGAAGGAGCTGGAGAAGGCTGGGAAGGTGGGATTCACCCTCTGCAGAGGTTACCACAGACTCTGGGATCAAACTAATGTTTTTTTTTAATGCTGTCTCCACAGATTGCAACAGAGGCCATAGAGAACATTCGTACTGTCGCCTCTCTCACCAGAGAACCAAAATTTGAGTCTTTATATCAGGAAAATCTCGTAGTTCCATATAAGTAAGCGCAGATGTCCAATCAAATGTGATTAAGCAGAAAGTTTCTCATCAGGAAGTTAACTTTTCCACAATATCTGCGCAGGAACTCTCAGAAAATGGCCCATGTGTACGGCTTCACCTTCTCCTTCTCCCAGGCTATGATCCACTTTGCCTACGCGGCCTGTTTCCGTTTCGGAGCCTGGCTCATTGTGGAGGGCAGGATGGAGGTGGAGGCAGTATTCCTGTGAGTTATGTCCCATCTCCTAATCAGGTGTTCAAAAGTCAGTTTGGGATCAGAAATAAAATAATTTACAGTTTGCGTGCAAACTAGAGAACATCTTGGGCAAACCTTATTGCTCTGACTGGATGTATTTTTTATGGCGTTAATCATTGCACATGCTTTTGTGGTGATTCACTACACACAATACACAAACACGTGCTGGGATCATACAGTTATTGAACAGTTTACTGCTGCATAGAGAGACGGACCCCGTTTGTACTCTGCCTGTTATCTGAAGAGAAAATCCAAAGTCCACCGAGCTATAAGACCACAGTAAATATTAACTCCTCTCGTTTTAGAGTCTCTGGAGCAAACTATGGTGATTATAAAAACCAAAAGAAGCCGTCTAGGAAACTAGATGAAAGCCACAGAAGACAATTACAGCTGGAATCAGAAACTTAATTACACTGTTTATAGAAAAAAGTATTTATTTCTCAGTGTGTGACACTAATTATGACACTAATTAGTGTGACACACTGAGACACAAATTGTCAGAATTATTTAGCGAAATTACAGAATAACAATCTTTCTCCTTTATGTCAAGTAAATTAGTACATCTCTAAACAGTTTGGCAGAGCTCACAGGGATCTCCAGCCACCACACGGTTAAGGAAGGGGTTCTTTGTCCCGCAGTGAAGCGATGCCCCTTATCAACATTTGCTGAAAGGCCACTTAGCGAAGAGGCCATTTTCCAAAAGGCAACAATAAAAATCCAGATTATTGTTTGCTAATACACCCAGCAACACGGAGGTGGTAGCATCATGTCGTGTGGGTGTTTCGCACAGGGCTACATCCCAAAATAGATGGAATCACGAGGAAAACAACATTATCTGTGGAATAATGAAGCAGCATCTTACGATCAACAAGGTCAAGTCTTCCTACAGTTAGATTTGAGTCTGGACTTTGACTAGGACGTTCTAGCTCTAAAATATGCTGTAATATGAGCCAGTCCACTGTAGCTCTGACCATATGTTCAGGGTCTTTATTCTTTTGAATTTCCTGTGACAAAATGCGGAAAGGTTCACAGGGTTCATGATGCTGCGTATAAATACACACAGGGGACCTTACTTAAATCAGCTGTGTGAATAGTTTACGCTCTCCAGTGTGAGAGGAACCTAATGTGTGTTTGGCTTTCTGCGTCAGCGTAATCTCTGCCGTCCTGTTCGGCGCCTTGGCACTCGGAGAGGCCAACTCCTTCGCTCCAAACTACGCCAAGGCCAAAATGTCTGCCTCCCACCTCATGATGCTGTTGAACAAGGAGCCCGAGATCGACAATTTGTCCGAGCGGGGCGAGTCGCCTGTAAGATACAAAGCCACAGACACCAACTACCATGCTTAAACCGTACGGTCTACACACCAATTAATGGCAATGTAACTCATCTGTCGCTGATCTGTCAGGATATGTTTGACGGCAACGTGAGCTTCGAGGACGTGAAGTTTAACTATCCATCGCGGCCGGACGTGCCCATCCTGCGGGGCCTGAATCTGAGCGTGAAGAAGGGGGAGACTCTGGCCCTGGTGGGGAGCAGCGGCTGTGGAAAGAGCACCACCATCCAGCTGCTGGAGAGGTTCTACGACCCCAGAGACGGCAGAGTGGTAAGACAGAGACCTCCAGCCGGCTGCCTGGCTCCGCCTCCTCCTGTCTGATAGTTAATGTTTAGCTGAACCGTAAACCACTGTGGGTTTATGGCTAATGGAGATAATGCAAGGTTAATCACCAGGTGAACTTTCATTTATAAAAATAGGAAAACACCAACATTGACTTCAGATAGAGACCCTTTACCTTCCCCTCTGTGTCCTTGGATGTGGAAACACAATAGTAAATCTGTAAGCATGAGAGCTTCTTTCCCATGGGAAAGTTATGCAGGTGCTTTCAGACAAAATATGATCAGAGTTACATACATCAATAACATTTTCCACAACAGGTCAAAGGAGGATAAGATTACATCAAAAAAGAGTGTTTCATGCTGAGCATGACTAAGCAAATAAAGAAGCTTATAATACAGTCGTCATTCCTATTGGGCTCGAGGCTCAGCCTTTCAGCTTTTTAATCTGAGACCAAGAACATCCTGGAAAGTCCATGGCCCATAGATCATAGATCATAGACCTGCAACCTTTACTACCCTTAAGGCTACACCATATTCTGAAAATGTGGCATAAGTGATGATTCAGGTGAATGTCATAATGACGATAAACAAATACTTAACTTAAACGGTATTAATATCATTGTGCTTTGGGTTCATCCAAACACAAAACCCAGATAGACTGTCCAGCTAAATGGGAAATTAATTCAGTTCATTATCTCTCTAAATGTTTGAAAGAGTTAAATCTGTCTGCTTCTGCTGTTTTGGTAATGAACCACTTAGTCGTACTTTCTTAAGGAGTTCACCCAAACATAATGAAATGTTACTGGAGGATTATTTTATCATTATATAATTTCTTAAATCTTTTGGTCAGAAAAAAAGCAAATTTTTTAAGAGTTTAAATGAGAGAACACCTGTTCACACACTTGATTTAGGACATGCTTCGTCCTCCAGGTGATGGACAGCATCGACGTCAAACGGCTGAACATCCACTGGCTCAGGTCTCAGATCGGCATCGTGTCCCAGGAGCCAGTGCTGTTCGACTGCACGCTGGCGGAGAACATCGCCTACGGGGACAACAGCCGCAGCGTCACCATGGAGGAGATCGAGGCCGCAGCCAAAGCTGCCAACATTCATAACTTCATAAACGAACTACCTCAGGTAAAGGCATTCATTGTTTTAGATGAAACACAGCAGCTTAAAGAACCCATTCCCATCTACAGCCACTTAGTTCAGTCCGTGTTTAAAATATCTCGCTAAGAAATGGGACATTCCTTTAAAGGTATACTATGCAACCGGGGTTGATTTTCCAGCGAGGCTCCCCCCAGAGGGCGAAAGTAAAAGTGCACTGTCGTAAAGATGCTCAGCTGTTCTGGATTCTCCGTCAAGCCAGGCACGGTTGTTTTGAGCTTAGCAGACAGGCGAACGCAACGAAAAGTGAAAAAAACGGCAGTGCAAACAATGACTAACACAGTGAAGGTATGAACATCAAGCTTCCCGCAGCGCTATCTTGGCGAGGCGGCGGCGACCGCCTCGCCAAGTTTTATTATTATTTTTTTTTTTTTTTTAATTTTTTATGTTGGCGAGACGCTACCGCCACCGCCTCGCCAAGCCGCAGCAGCCGCCGCGGCCGCCGCGGTAGCGTCTCGCCAACATAAAAAAATAAATAAAAAATAATAATAATAATAATAAAACTCGATATGCTTGCATGTTTATTTGACGTTAACACGCGGTTCTTTGTTGTTGCTTTCGCGGTGCATATAGTGAATGGCAGGGCAAAAACACATGGAGTTCTCGCCGTAAAGCGAGACTTCTGTGTGTGCGGGCCGTGAGCTCTTGCAATTGCAAGTGCGGTATTTCCCCCACAGACCCCCAGGGCGGCCGAGAAAACCTTTGTTCGACCTGAAATGACTCATTTAATCATCCAAAACGGTATGGAACACATTAATTAACTGAAAAATGTTGCATAGTATGCCTTTAAGGGGCTGATACTACATGAACGTATGTAAGTGTCACTCTCATTCGCAGCAACAAAAATATGGTGCCACATATGCCATGATAATGATTTAAAGCATTTAATGATAGAAGTATCTCTATTTGACTTTTTAACAGTATAACAGTACACCATGATAATTGTGATACAGTTACAGATAAGACAGGAAGTACAGAGACTGTTCAGGGGGAACGTTTACTTCCTGCTGGGTTCTATGAACGACTTGTGCTCCAACCTGAAACAATAGAACCTGATAAGGCCCAGTTCCACCGGCTCTTATTCGGCACGGCTCCGCTCACTTTCCAAACGCGAGAGGAGTTTTGACTGAACACACTGCTTTTCAGTGATTGGCCGAGGAGAAACGTTTTTCTCAGAGGAAGTCCAGAAAAACTGAAGAGTGACGACATTAATATTGGGGACCACTGTGAACAGAGTGGGTCAAACCGAAATCTAATTTTATTATTTACAAACCTGACTCTTCAGCTTTCTATACCAAGATTAACTGTATCAGATCCCTGGATGTATCAAGGTTTTGTCTCTGAAGTGTGCACCCATCCATTTCACTGCAGTTAAAAATATTTATATAAAATATAAATATAAAATATTATACTTACAAAATATTTTCTTAACATGTTCTCCTCGCTCCTGCCACGGCTGAGGTAAAATATATAATATAAAGGTTTTAACTCCGTGACTGAAAACAGCTGGAAGGAGAGTTCTGACGCTGCTGGCCGAACTCGGCCGAGAGGCCCGAAGCTTGCAAGCTAAATGGCTCCGCCTCTTCTCTTCTATCTCTCAGGCTCAAACACACAGTTATTATACTTATTACTTCCTCAGTTCCAGAAATATTTGGATATTATTATTATTTGGGCCTGCCATTGCAAATGCATGGAGGCACCTAATACTATGCACCTCTAAACACGTCTCTCTATTATTATTCTTAATTAGTCGTCCGTTATTGCGGCCCGAACCGTAGCGTGCACCCTCACAATATAGGTATCAAAACGTGGGGCTCCATCGTGAGATGTGTGCTGTTATTTTTATTGGGGTTTTGAGTTACCATGGCGACGTAATTAGCGAAAAATCCTTCCCAAAAGTCCCATAGGAATGAATGGAATCAGATACAGAGAAAACCTTGAAATGACAATTTTTAACGCTTTACTGTCGTCATACTTTCACCTACAAACACCGTTTAACTTACAGTTTGTAGATATATCTTTTATCTATTCAGAAGTGAAAACAGGATGTGGATATATTTTATGTTTTTTTTTTTTTTTTTACAGTTAGTCCTCAAAGTTCATGTCCAAAATTCAGCGGACTCATCGTTTATAATGGAAGTCTATGGCAGAATTCTTATACAGCTAGAGTAGGTAACTTTAACGTTTTCAAAGATTTCATAACTCCCAACAACTTCAGCCTACTCGTTGAATTTTCACTCTTTGTAGACAAATGCACCAAAACGTAGGTATTTTTGTCTGGATTCAGAAAATGCAACCCTCATTGGTGTAGCATTTACAGAATTTTCCCAAATTGCCCCAGAGCGGCAAAAAGTCAGAACGCCCTCCATTCATTTTCTATGAAGCTGTCTTGAAAAATGACACCTGACATTCCCAAACAACACATGTTTTCACATCGTCGCTTCTCCTAAACCGTTTGATCGACAGGCATGAGACTTTAACACATTGATGTTCAGACCCTTCTGGCACAAAATAGGAATTTTGTGGACAACTGTTACGGTTCTGCTACAGGAACAATTTGTTCGGGAGTAGCAAATTTGCAAATAGCTGAAACAGGATCAGACTTGCATCCCCCCAAATGATTAACTTATTTACATCGTTGCCATGCTTACACCGATTTTTGTACAAACATAAAAATAAGCACTGTTGTTCTCCAAAGCCTGCTGATACTGACAATGAAAAATAATTATTTTGATATCTCTTATACTTTTTCAGTTATAGTGATTTGTTCGGGACCTTGTTTAGGTTGTTTGGGCATTTTCATAAAAATTCCCCTTGATTTCATGATTTTCTTGCAGGTTTATTAAAATATTTCCTACAAAAACAGATAGTTAGTCTTGTTCCCCCATCCGTTCTGAATTAAACACAATAAAAATTATGTTTCTAGCCCTTATAGTTCCTTATTGTAGCCCTAGGAAGGTCCTATCAACTTCTGCTTAGCCAGGATTATTCTGCCTTTACAGAGAAAGCTCCACAATAAATCTGGCCCACATCGGTTGAAGCATCTCCAAGTTATGAGGTGTCAAATATCCATTTTTACCCTTCATTTTGCCCCTGCTACGTGCTGCAGAAATGCTCCAGAGACACCAAAATCACACAATCCACTCAGTCCCCCACATGATAATGATGAATTAGATAGAGGGCTGCAGCTGTGAGTGAGTTTCCATGACAACGGAACTCTGCTGGAAAGAGGCTCCTAGGAGGTCAGGGACATGCTCCATTGGCTTAGCATGGCACCTTTCGACGACCACTGCGGGGTCTGTGATGAACATAGGAATCTCAGATTTGCAACGTTAACTGTTACGGGTAGGACGGTATGCACCACGTGGCAGGCCCGGTTCTAAATTTCTTCTGAAATGTTCTAGTTATTATTATTATTGTTATTTATTCAGTTTTAATATTGTCAACAAACCATTTATTAAATTAACTTTATTCACACCAACTTCTGTTAACAATACCTACAGTTTGAAAGAATAGAAACTTGAAAGTATTCACGCTCATTGAGTTTTTCTATTTGTTGCTAAATGATTAGTAATTTACAGTTCAGGATCTATTGTTGACGAATGGAGAGCTATTAACAGCAGGTTCAAAGCTGTAATTTCACAGAGGATGCCTTTTGTTCCCTCTGCTTTAAACTCGGTCGAAGCTGTTTTCCATAATTAGAAGAAAATACGTTGAAGGAAGGAAACTTTCTTGAAAAACAGGCCATTACTCAGCATTACACAAGCTAAATATCCGGTGAAAATGAGACTGGATTACGGTTAGCTGCTTTCTATGAATGTGTCCGTCTCCATTAATATCCCTCATGTGGCTCCTGACTCTTTTTCTGTCTGCTTGAGCAGAAGTACAACACGCAGGCAGGCGATAAGGGAACACAGCTGTCTGGCGGTCAGAAGCAGCGGATAGCCATCGCCCGGGCCATCCTCCGCAACCCCAAAGTGCTGCTTCTGGACGAGGCTACCTCTGCTTTGGACACAGAGAGCGAGAAGGTTTGTCGTTTCTGTTACACCAGTGAAGTTCAGATTTACGTTTACTAAATGGTCTCCAGGCAGCTTTGCAAACAAAATCAGTCACGAATTCCTGAAAAGGACGGTGGCGACACAAGAGAAGTATTGATTTTTAGGTGGTCGATTTAAGGCCTCAACATTCCACACACCATTGGCATCAAAGGAATACATTTCTCATACGATAACTATATTAAATCAAGAGTGTTCTCGTATTAACAATGCACCAGTTACCAATTACACAATCTCTCCAGATCAACCTGTATGATGAAAAAGAGGAAATGATCAGGACGAGGGTGGTTGTGTGTTTTTGAAGAACGATTATCTGAAAGGGGCAGGAAAATGCAGAAATCGGGAGGGAGGTGAACTTTCTATGGGACAGAAAACTGAGAAAGAGCTCAAGGTTGATGGCAGAAACATCTTCCTGGCACCATTCGGGAAATAGACGCCACCAAAAAGCGTACCTTCTGCCGAAAACAGAAATGTTAAAGAAACCATTGATACAGAAGCAAATCCATTCATCAATTCCCATGTGATGCTGATCTTTTTCATGAATGCACATCAGTTTCACTGAAGAATGTTTGTAATTTCCTGGTCGTCTCTCGGCAGGTGGTGCAGGACGCCCTGGACCAGGCCAGCAAAGGCAGGACGTGCATCGTCGTGGCCCACCGCCTGTCCACCATCCGCAACGCCGACCGCATCGCCGTCTTCCAGGGAGGCGTGGTGGTCGAACAGGGGACGCATCAGCAGCTGCTGGCAAAGAAGGGAGTCTACCACATGCTGGTGACGACACAACTGGGCCACGGGACGGAGTGAGAGGTGGCTGGGAGCGACTCTCCGGCACTTTCAGAAGCACTTTGTGCCTTCAGATTGATGCACTTACACAGATCCGTGCAAAACAACTTCAGTGGAGCAGCTGAGACTGAAACAAGCTTGCTGCGCCTTGTGAGTTAGGCTGTTATCGGTTGTACTGCTGTGCTCTTAAACTGCTGTTGTCAGTTTATGATATTTTCACAGAGGGAGGAAAAAGCTTGCCTTGTTAAAGTAGAAATAACTGGATTGTACTTGTCTTTTTCTCTCATGAGGGGCAAATTTTTTACTGGAAATCAAATTTTTCTTCTGCTTTCAACAATTAAAATGAACTTAAACAACGTTCGTGGAACCGTTCATATGCATTAACTGAACTGCTTTATGAAACACCTTCTCTCCGTAGGTTTCTACTTCAGGCTCCTTACACAGAGGAGTGCTTACTTTGCTTTTTTTTAATGTATTTCCTGTTCTCCATCATTAATGCCCTGATTTTTGTAAGTCAACCCTTTTTTCCAGCTGTAGTTCAAGGTTTATATTTCTGTGTTGACCTGTTTTGATCCTTAGATACACACTGCATAGGACCAAGCGGCACACATTGAAGCCGCTTTAAATACCGCACACCTCACAATCCTCTCTACAGCCACTTTGAGATGATCATTATTTTTTTTTAAATGATTCATGCTTTTCACTGTAGTGAAAGTTAAAAATATATTTTCTTAACATGTTCTCCTCGCCCCTGCCACGGCTGAGGCAAAAGATCTCATATAAAGGTGTACATTTTACAAATGATTTTTAGATTTTTTTTTAAAAAAAATCAAAAAATGCTTAATAGCAGATATTTGTTACACGAGATGAAGAGTAGTAATAGATGGGATAATTTTGGAGAAAGTGGTCCATATCGTTATCCCTTCATTTTAACGACCATATAGAGTGTCTGGTCGTTTCAGCTGCTGTTATTTTGTGGGTTATAAGTTAAGATTGGGGTCCACTGCTCTAAAGTTTGGGTGTCTTTTTAATCAATGTTGTTTAAAAATGTGAATATAAACTGAAATGTGAGTAATAGCTGATATAAGTCCAACATGTTGCACTGAATATATTTTTAGAATTATACCTCTGTGTAGGACCTATACTTGCCTGTTCATTTTAGGGTGGATTGCCTTTAAACAATATCTGATCTCTTATGCATCTTAAAGTGTAATATAAAGGCAAAGTATGCCTTAAATACTGGGGCCACTGATGCAGAGTTGATATTCAAAAGTAAAGGTATCTGTATTAGTGATAGTTCAGTGATATTTTTGGGAGAATGAGCAACAATGTGTGATATTATATTTTTTATTATATAAATATGTGAATTTTATATTCAAGTATTGATCCAATTTCTCGTTTGTGTTCAACTGGGGGGAAAAATAACATGATTCTCATGTTTATTTGTCAAATACATTTTTACAACAAATTACAGTATCTACATGCATAACTAGCTTTTTTTGCCCCCCGATAAATGTGTTTAGAGGGGAAAGTTCAGTAATTGTGAAATTTAGCAAACCTCAGAGAACAGTGTTGAAATCACAAGTCAGGGATATTTTTCAACAGTTGTTTAGAAAGCCAAAAATTACATTCAGCGTTCGGTTTCATGTTCAGGGAAACGGCTGAGGTTTTAGTCCAATAAACACACCAAACAGCTTAATATCGCTTCTCAAGTTGTACACACTTAATCTCTTAATCAATATTATTTATAGCCCTTTGACTTTTCCACATTTTAATTTGATGAGATAAACCATTGTGTCTGCAACCTGTGACTCTTTAACTGTAACCTGTAACTTTGGCTAAAAATAGTAAACCGGGCTTTTTCTTTTTACATCATTTTCCACAACATCCCATAGCATTGATAAAAATTGCTAATTTGCGTTTTTCTTTATTCTAAAGCCAAAAAAAATAGAAATAAAATAGTGAAAATCCAGTGCAACCAATTTCTAAAGGAACTTGTCTTATTAGTTGAGGTGAAATTTAATCTCAGTATAAACCCAGATTTTCTGGGAAGTTCTCACAGGTTTGTTAGAGAACATCAGTGAACAAACATCATCATGAAGACAGAGGATTACAAGTCAGGGAGAAAGATTTTGAGAAGTTTGATGCAAAGTTTTGTAATAAAACAATAAAAACTGAAAACGTACAGCCCCATTATGAAACATGGTGGCAGCAGCATGCTTTGGGGATGCTTTTCCTCAGCAGGGACAGGGAAGCTGGTCAAAGCTGATTAAGATAAACAAATCCCAATCCTGGAAGAAAATCTGCAAAACTCTGGAGACTGAAGTGGAGGTTCACCTTCCAGGAGGACGGCAATCCTAGACATCCAGAGTTACACTAGAATGGTTCAGATCCAGGCATTTCTATGTGATGGAACGGCCTAGTCAAAGTTCAGATCTAAATATGAATATATGTATAAATATGTGACGAAGGCTGAGCTATTATGAAAAGATGGATGAAAAAGCTGATGAAGTTTCAGCTCCTAGATGGGGCAAAATCTGGTACACAGTATCGAGCCAATACCGTCCTTTAAAGTGTAACTCACCCTGCTGTAAAAACAAAACCTCGCTCTCAGACAAATGTTGAAAAGTTCAACCAAAGTGGACGGTGCCAAGGGACCATGAGGGCCGGGGCTAAGTGTGGGGAACCTAGAATGTTCAAAGCATTATACAACACTATTAATCAACGCTCCGTATGCTGGTGATTCCAACTCCTGAGTCTGACCCGCCACGCTGGGCATCTGACAGATACTTTTATACAAGACCACTGGGCCATGATGACGAAAGCGTATACCATTTGAACCAATGGGAAAATTCAACTGCAATAGCCACCATTCAACCCCAAGAGGGCACAATATTGCAGAACAAGTTTGCATGTAAAAGTAAAAAATTGCACATTAACATTAAAGTAGCACCCTTACGCCAGTTTATCTGGGGGAAAAAGTTGATTTTGGGGTGAGTTACACTTTAACTTCACATTTATAGACTACTTTGTCACAGCAAGGCCCACTAAGACAGCAGAGTACCCTCTCCAAAGGTTTACAGTACAGTAAACCTTTCCAGCCACGTCCCATCACCACGTACAATAACTCGCTTTATGACTGGCACTGAATCACACTGCAGACCCTCACGTGCACGATCGGCGCTGAGGTATACAGGCATAGGACGCAAATACATACAGTCAGTTTTAGATTATACTTTTCTACTTAATAATTTTAGCTTTTATGCCGAGCGTCGCTGTCCGTTTTCTGCATGTCATGCTGCTGCTTAATAATTGTCCAGTTCTGGCATCAATAAAGTGCATCTTATCTTACAATACATTGAAGTTTGTGGTTTCAGCGTGATGAAATGTGTGAAAGTTCAAGGAGCATGAAACCCTGACTGTTATCTATGCCTTATTTGCAGAAAGACTTTAGTGGGTAACTTCAACCTTAAAAAAATAGCACAAAAGTCAGGGTCCCACTTGCTTAGCATGAAGAGGTAGAGGCAGTTTGCATAATCACACATCTGAGAATATAAAACAAGACAAAGCTGGGGATCTACAGTCCATCTACAGTCTCGTTTAAGGCATAAATATTTTTAAAACATCTCAGTGTGTGAACTTTAGCCTGATTTGAGCAACAGAAATCAGTAGAGTGAAGTTTTATGACATTAGTAGCAAGAATGCCTTAGTGGTTCTGGTCCTTAAAACATTATATCCCTTAGAAGAAGGGAGAAGAAGGAGGAGCTCACTTAATGAGCCACTAGGCTTCCTTTGAGGTAAGGAACAATATGACAAACTATTGTTTCACATTTCAGAAGAATTGATCTCAACATGAAGGCTGATTCAGAATCTGTCATTCAAGATCAGTAACACTAGCATTCAAACTGCTTTTCAAGGCTAAGATTAAGGTCAGTCTAACATTACTGGGTTATTTGTGCTGCGATTCAATACAAATTAACATTTTTCATAAGGAAATTAAAGTTAGTAAATACATGTACAATCAAAAAGATTTTATAAAGGAAAACAATGCCAAAAAGAAAAAGGTTTTCTACAATTAGTGCCCATCCAGTGGTGCAGATTCTGCTCCTTTGCATTGATTTGTGCTGATCTAGCTGTCGGTATGAAGTCATTCTGAGCTACACGTCCACAGAAGAAGAAGAGAAGAAATTAAACGATTAAATTCCTCTCTTTTTTTAGGGGTGGGGAGGATGAGGGCTTAAAGCTGAGACGTGGTGGCCAGATGGAGCATCTCGTGCATGGAGCTGGAGAAGATGTTGAAGAGCGAGGCCGCATCCGTCTCATGGCAGGACTTCCAAGCTGTGATGGAGATCACAATCCTATAAAGATGGGAGAAAAATATGTCACCCAGACGGCAGAGTTTTACAAGATGGTCAACTTCAACAGCACATCGAGAATAGTTTGGGATAACTGGGAAAGGTCAACACAGCATCTTGAGAACGCGTTTTCTGCCCACCTGTCGTCTCTGATGCGGTAAAAGAAACCGTACCCATGGTGCACCATCGGAGCCACCGCCCCCATTATTGTGGTGTAGCCCACCAGACTGGACGACAGCACAAAGTTCCCGCCGCCGCCACTGCAGACACACAAACGCAACTCTTGTCTGTTCAAGCGCATCAAAACTAAAATCTTTCTGCATCCACTGCTAGCTGAGAACAATGTCTTTAATCTACATTTACCAATTTTTTCAGACTGAAATTCTCTGAAATCTTAGTTTAGGAGATAATGATTCAAATCTGGAGTGAAACATCAACAGTTAAATACTAGCACCTTTTGAATAAATGTTTAAGTAATGACATGTTTTTATTAGATGCTTCAAAAAAAAGAAACATTCTGCAGACGCTAGGACAAAACAGCTGTCAATGCGAGCTTTGGAGAAATATAAAGTAAATCAGGAAGTTTTTAGAGGCTTCGTCTGCTGCAATCTGTCATTTAAGGAGGAGGAGCTGAGTCAACATGTAAAATTTACTGGTTCCGACTACGGCGATAAGATTTTTAATTATGATTAAAGGGACGACGTCCCATGTCCAAGAGGCCGGAGCTCCTCTATGCTCCTCCATCTGAGGAGAGCTCAGAGTGGAGCCGCTGCTCCTCTGCACCAAAACCAGTGGATTGAGGTGGACCAAGAATCTGATCAGGGTGCTTCCTGGTTCCTCTGGGGCAGAACCAGAACTTCCAGTGAAGACACTCCAGACACTCACATTTCTTGGTTTTTCTGAGCTATTTTAAAACATTACACCTGGACAGGATTATCCTACCCCTAATATAAATTTGTTTAAATTTGGGGTCTTAGATGCTTTCATTTTGTTTCAATTGAATTAAAAAATATATAAAATAATGCTGTGTTTGCTTTCTATTTTGGATCCAGGTGAAGAACCAAGGATCCAATTTAAAAGCCTGTTCTATGAAGTTTTAGAGGAATGATTTCTGTATAAGTTTGTGGGTTCTCAAAGAACAAGAGATGGAAAAAAAACAGTAAAATTGCAAATCAGAGATAAGGGGCATCATTTAAATATAGCTAAATATAAAGGGCCATTTTATTGTTCAGATATAAAAAAAATTGTGTTTCAGATAACACAGCAGACAATAAAATGTGGAATACTGAGCATATTTCTATCCTCTATTTTCTCTCATCTGTACTAAAGTAGATCTGGAAGTTTTTTAAACATTTGTTGGAACCCTAAACCCTTAAAATCATATTATCAGCCTAGTGATCAGGTAGTAAAACTTGATTTTGGGACACAACTCTTGACTATAAACCAGAGCAACATCACCGGCTGAAGCAGACAGAAGGGAACGAGTAGGACAGGTAGTACCTCCTTGAGTAGAGGGGGTCAGAGAACAGCTCAGGGGAGGGGCGTCCTTCTTCTTTAGCAATGAGATAAAGCCCAAGAAGATGTCTGTCAAAACCTGCAGCCAATAACAGAAACGTCATGAAATGCTGCCCCCGACACATCAAGAGGTTTTCAAAGAAGTGTTTCACTCAGCAGCGGACGGATTTAACGGTATAATTTTTCTAAGACACTTCAGCAAGGACTCCTGCAGCGTGCCAGTACAATACTCGCCACAATGTACTTCATCTGTGGTTGCCACTCCTTAAAGTTAAATTGAGACAGACCTTAATTTAAAGAGACAAATGTGAAATATTGTATATAAAGTGAACAATTTTTGATCATTTGTAAAGAATGAATAAACTCAGTGGATTTAAACCAAAGTTCTGCTGATTAGAAATTATTAAATGAGACAGGAGCGGAGCTGAAATAAATAAAATACATGCAAAGGTGTCTGTAACTCCTCAATGCTGTGACAGTGAGGTGAGGGCTGGTGGTGCAGAAATATAAAATCTCAGTTTAGTTCATGCTAACATTGTTTGTTTACCAACTGGTGGCAGGAGGTGCCACCAGTTTTTGAACCGGAGAGTTCATAACAACTATGATTATGGTTTTGCTGGTTATACCTTCAGGCGTGGCCTGACTGGCATCAAAGAAGAGCAGTAGCTGTCGGTGTGCAGATCAGGTGCTAAAAGAGCCACTTCGTCTCAACTTTGAGCAGAAATTATCCCTCTGTGCCTGAGCGGCTCAGAGAGTTACTCAAACATGCATGAATCAAGCAAAATAACCACTTAGGCCATGATTTTATTGAAGGAATAACATCACAACATAGCTAAAAGCTCAAAAGTTGATTTTGCATGATGTAACTCCTTTAAAACATTGATGTCTAAAAAGCAGAAATTTCAGCCAGTCTGAAAACAATGGGAGACGTCCTACAAATTGACGATGTTCCATGTTTTTAGACATATTAGCCAATACATACAGTATATCTGCACAAGCATTAATTATACAAACTCACCGTTTCCATCTTGAGCCTCAGACATCAGCTTGTTGTGTTTAATAAAAGCCGAGAGCATAGCTGTCCTCCTGGCGTTCGCCTGAGAGGGAAGATGTCAGCGTTATTTACGCAGCCCTGCAGAAAGCTGCATCAACGTGCTGCGCAGAAACATGCGATAAAAAACAAGAGCTAAGACGTCAACTCAAAGGTAGAGATGCACCGATCAAGGCCGATACCAATTTCAGATTTTTTTTTTCAGGACTATAAGGCATTTTAAAATTGTGCTTTAATAGAGGACATCGTTTTAAATCTGTCATATGGTGAACCACAAGATAACCCATTTAAAGAAGAAATGGATTAAACTTCACACAGCTGGCTGATGCATTTATAGCCCAATTATGGTGGAAGTCCTTAGATTTTTTATAGATTTGACAAAGAGGGAAACAAAAAAAATAAAAATAAATAAAAATCATGGTATTTTTCAGTGTTTGTCCTGCTTATGGCTGGTCAGAGCTGATCCAGAGAAAAACTGTCCTCTGGTCGCTGCATCTCTACTCATCATGAAAATAACGCCGTAATAGCAAAGAAAAAGCAAAAACAAACATTGAAAAAAGAATCATTCTATAAAACGCAGGAGATGTAAGAATGAAATAACAGGAAGGTAGGAAGATGAACATTCACATAAACTTCGTTTTAATATTCAGTATGAAAAATCTGGTCCAAAACTAATTAAAAGACAAAGATGCACATCAAAGTTATAATTGAATTATTTTATGTTGCTGTCAAAGTCTTAATAAAATTAAATTTCTTTTTCAATAATAATAAAAAAAAAAGCAGGGCAAGCATGGATGTCGCTTGTTTCATTGTAAGGGCATCCTGTCTATGGCATTTAGAAAACAAACCGCACAAACAAAGCATGTGGCTCTAAACTTTAAGCAGCTCCTCCACTCCTCTGACGGAACCTGGGAACGTCTAAGAACAACCTGGTTGCTCGACCAAAAGTGTTACTGAGGACGGAAACTGTGCAAAAGTCAACAACCGTACGACAATAGCTGGAGATGGATTCTCAGATCTGATCTGCTCACCTCTCATCCAGTAAACTTCAGAACGTGCTGCCATTGTCATATAAAAAGTCTAGTCAAAAAAATGTGTAAAAGAAAGCAACCAAAGTGTAAAGAGGAACCTCTAAAAGCCTGGAAAACATCTAATCAACGTCTCTTTGAAAGCTTAGGAGGTGTCTGGCTGTTTGGAAGCAAAACGTGTAGAAATGATGTAGGATTTACAACTGTGGTGTCCAGACTTTCTGCCATGTGGACCAAAATCGTCCATTTGAAAGTATTCATGGGATACAATCTTTTTTTTTTTTTTTTTTTAAATCAGAGCAGAATGTGATTTTCTCTCTAAACATGCAATTTACATTAATGTGGAGGATCGGTGTTGATTCCAAAGATAAAAAGGCATCTGATATGTTTGTTTTACTCCATTCTCAGCTGCAGGGAGGAGGTTACGGGTCACTTTTTTAACAAAAATGCTTCGGCCTACTGTATTTAACCAGGTTTAATGGATGGGCGTGTCCAGGTTTTGAGTAAAATTACTGGATGTTTCTGGTAACACTACAATGACATTTAAAAGGAAAAGCATAAAACTGGGCTGATTAATGACCAATAAGTTATGTTGCTCCTAACATCTTTATTATACGAAGATTTTTTTCCATCTTTGCCCCTCATATTTGAAATGTCACACAGTCTACTTACACCAATGCATGTTCTGATTGGCCAAATATCTCTCCGATTTTAAATATGTGGACGCTGTCTGCTAATGGTTCCCCAACAGAAACATATTTAAGATATTTACATCACATGCAGGGTCCATCATGGCTCGGCACCAGTTCACAGCCTCCTGGGTGCAAGGCCGCAGGGTCTCCGTCCTGCCGTGGTAAAACCTGCGCGTCGTTGCCGTTTCATAGCAACTTCCTGGCCTGACAAAAGCACGAGCGAACATTTGGAGCCGACCACTTTTTTTTGTTTGAAGTAAAAAATAAATAAGCATAGAAGTGTTTGCTGCGTACTTCTTGTGCAATCGGTGGTAGGCCAGCTGCATCGCCAGCTGGATAAAGGTGTCTGGATGCAGCTTCCTCTGCTTGATGGCTGATTTTCCGAACGCTGTGAAGGCGTAGCACACCACCTGAAGGTTCTGGGTCTGCGACAGCACAGATAAAGTTAATGATCATGCACCTCTTTGATCAAAACAAGTCCTTTTGCTCCCCCTATTAGGCTTTCTGGGGACTCACAGACTCCAGATACTGCTGTTTGGCATGATGAATGTCACTGTAGGCTTTTTCATCAAGAGTAAACAGCAACTCCTCAGGAAGAGGGATCCTCCTCACGGTGTCTGAGCCCTGAAAAAGCAAAGACACCAGAGTCTGAGAAGTTTAACAGGCATGAGTGTGATGGTGTGTCCAGAACAGGGTAAAAGCTGGTGTTTACCTTCCATTGGCCCTCTGTAGCTCTGATTTGCTGGTCAAGATACCAACACATTGACACCAGCACCATGGCATCATAGGGCGCGTGCTGCAAAACGATTTTACAGGAAGTATTTAACATATATTTATGTATTAATCCACAAGTCACACCTGAAATTTTACTCCCATCTGCAGTTTTGAAATCTAAAGCTTTTCCGCATGCAGATTTCTCTGTTTTAATTGTTTGTTTTTAAACCTTAAATCAATTTATACAGAGCCAAGGCTTAAAGGGGACACATCATGCTTTTTACCTTCTTCGTTTTCACACATAAATCATTCAGCTGTAGTCCATTTAAAGTGGAACTGAAATACTTTGGTCTGAATCCCTCTTTAATTTACCCCCACATTCCCTCTTTTTATGCCTACTCTGAGGTGCGAACACCTGATTTTGGTACCGTCTCTTTAAATATAAAGGAGGCACTTTACACCCCGCCCCCTCAAGGTCGCACCGCGTTCCCATCCATCCCAGTCGGGCATTTTTGTAGTACGACAGTGTAATCAACAACTAAATATTTTCACGTATCCACTTGTAGCTTCGGCATCCTTAAGCATGGACTACAACAGAGCGGCAAGAAATAAAAATGGCGGATTCGTGAGGCTTGTTAGCTGGAAGTCCAGAACGGCAGCCGAATACCATTAATAAGAGCTTCTAGTTCCTGTTCCCTGACTTTCCTCAGGGTCAACAGTGAGACCTCTATCATGGGGAGGAAAGGAGCTTCGGACTGCTGTCCTGAATTCGGACATCCTTTAACTCCGACGTAATTACATGACGGAAACGCTCATGGATGATGCGAGTCAAATACGGGGCTAAGCCTTCCGAAAATTAACTACAAAGTACGTGCTCTCCCTTTTCTCCGGAGATTTTTTTGTTGATTTCCGTGAGGTGGCTGTGCTGACACGTCATGTCATGCAAAGAATTGTGGAATACCTACAGGGTTCTTAGCACCGATAAGGGACGTCGCTGGGTTCCTAGGCAAAACTAGCCGCAGGAGGGAGCATTCAGGCTAATTTTCCTACCTCCTTCCTTACTGACTGTATTATTCGGACAGCACTTATCATGGCTACCGCTGACGCACTTCTGCTTTGGCTGAAGAGTCCTTACTCTAAGGGTATTCGGGTTGAGCCCATACCCTGCTTAGCAGCTCCGCAGCAAATACTGTGATGTTATTGTTTAAAAAAAAAAAAAAACACGTAATACAAAACTGAGAAAACGGAAAAGCTTGAAAAAACAGAACATTGAGATATTTATGCTCCTAAACAGACTTAATTCAACTTTTCTGCACTCCTAGAAACTCCAAGTACACAACAAAATGTACCTAAGGACTAAAAAAGTGGAATTTGCATATAATGTCCCCTATAAGACATGATTACTGCAAAAATCAGCGATTACTAAGGGACAAACCCAGCCATCCATCCATCCATGCAAACATCTATCCTTCCTATCATCAATCTATATATCCATCCATCCTACTATCCATCCATCCATGTAGGGATGCTTTCAGAGGAGGATGGACGGATAGATGCAACTTTAAGCGAGTGGTGCAGGGCACAAATGTCTCAAAATCTTTTTTCCCCCATACGCTAGACCAGTGTTTTTTTCTGGAGAAGAAATGTAATCTTTTGATTGTGGAGCAGAGACACATCTAAAACATGTAGGACAATGGCTCCTGCTCTAGATAAACTGAACTACAGGCTGTGTGGAAACAGAGCGTCTAAACTTCTCCACAAGGAACCAAACATGAAAACTTACATCACAGGTGGATCCAAAAGTGCCGTCTGAAAAAGCGATAGAGTTGTAGGACTTATCCCCCCAGCGGATAGTCGGGTCGCCTGTGAGGGCCGCCGCTGTCAGCTGCGTTCAACACAACAGAATCAGCTCTCCGCGCTCGTGGTTAGCAGATAGCTCAGATTTGTGGCACTCATACATTTGTGTAGTTCTCTGGACTGGAGTAGGGTTTGGATTCGTCCAGGGAGATGACAAACATGCTGCTCTGGATGATCTCCAGAATGGTCTTGTTGTGTGGATCGATACTTATCAGATGCTCTCTGGCCTGAAAACAGACACGGAGGTATAGATCTCCAGTGATGGTTTGCTAACACGAGAATGACCTTGGTGACGTTTCTGTTAGCGTCTCTTCAATGAAACACCGTACCTTGGCCCAGCGGGTGCGCTCGTCGGATGTGAGAGCGCCGACTCCGTCTCCCTCCGGCTCTCCGTCGCAGCGCTCCTTCACGAAGCTCAGCTGCCTAAAGCCAGGAACACAGTCAGGGTCTAGGGGTGGTTTTGCTTTACGACTGGCCCAAAACAGATATCACAACCACAATCAATTAAACCCGGTCGTACTGGAGAATCTTAAGGAAAATAATATGGATTAAATCAAATTAAAATTAGATTTGAGCTATTTTCTGTATAGTTATCTCATTGAAGACTCCTAACTCTCAAAGTAAATAAACCGATACCAAATGATTTGATAAAAGAGCAGAAAGTTGTTCGCTTACAGGCACGACATGGACAGATTTACCCAGAGCCATGTTTAGATGTTTCCTTCTGGGGAACCAAATAAAGTTTGACTTTTGACAATATGGAAAAACATTTCAGGCCATAATGATTAGTTTTCCCATCGAGAAAAGCCACAAAAACCTGTCAGAAATGATGACCCATGAGAAAGCAGTGAAACTGGGGGCAAGTTATTAGTAAAAGGCTGTTGGATTCATGTCCTAACTTCAGGTAAAAAAAAAAAAATTAAAGGGGATTATGAAGTCACATTTTCTAACGCACAAAAAAGGGATAACATTTACTCCACATACAAATTCTGGTAGCTATTTTCTGGTATTTATTAACACAAGAATCAGGAGAAAAAATATTTGTTTTTTTTTACTTCCTAAGGCAAAGGCTGGAGGATACAAACTTTTAATTTTATCACGATATATTGTGGTTAAGATAAAAGTGATGATTAAAACACTTTTTACAGCTTCTTGCAGTTTTTTTCAGGTAACTGTGTGGCTGCATGTCAATTATAGTCCAATGAGCACAAATACTTTCCTTAAAAACTATTTAGAAATGTAACATATATTAAAACAAAATTCAAATATGTTTCATCAGGACACCAGCTACATAGATTGGCAAACTGCACACAGTAGCTGCATCTAATTATATTTTTTAATATTTTTGATGCTCTCAATAAACCAACAGTGGGGAAAATAGCCAAAAAAAACTATTTCCGACAATACAGAGTTTTCAGACACCTCTAGTTGGAATTTATCGTTGTCCGGATAAATCCTAATTCTTATCATGATAAGAAATTTCTCACAATAACGATAAAACGATACATTAAAGGCCCAGCCCTACTTTCTGCTGCTAAAGAATAAACAGAGCTTAAAAAAAGAGATTTTTGCTTTCTTCTGTCCTAAACTGAAACATTTCTTCAGCCCGGTTGGTAAACTGAGAGCTTGAATGATCCTGAAGAAGACCACTAGCCAAAACCCGTTGGTCTGTAAATAAAGTCTGCTCCTTGTGCTGCAATTGTTGCTGAAGTTTTTATCTTACTAAACTAAAGAGAGTGAGATACTTTAAAACCAATTAAATCCAAAGCATATAAAGTCGTTTCTGAATAAATAAATAAAGACCGTTTGCGTTGGAGGATCTGGGCCGCTGTGGGCCTGCTGGTCTGGGTTTGGTTCCCACCTGAGGAGCTCTGGAGGAGTCAGGATCTGTCCGTCAAAAAGGGCATCAAAGGTAAAAATGCGTCCGCGGCACATCACCACCAGGTGGGACGGACACGGGCCCTCGCTCACTGAGAAACGGAGCAAAATGCACGTCAGGCGGCGTCAACGCAGCGGCTCAGAGGTTCCAGGTGCGCCGGGCGGCTGCAGAAAGCCGTGGAGCGAGACCCACCTGTCTTAAAGTAGTTACGGATGGTGTCCTTCTTCACTCCCGGCACCTTGCAGGTGCAGTAGAGCATCCTGAACTGATCCATGTCTAACGGGTCCTTCCCAGCTTTTTGGGGAGCAAGTCTCTCCCTTAAAGCAAACACAAATTAAAGCGTAAGATGCTCTCAACGCTTATGAAAAAAACGACGTGTGTGAAAGGCGCGTGTGAGGCGTGCGTCTTACGTGCGGAGCAGGTCCCAGTACTGCAGCGTGTGCCATGTGATGATGCTGGTCCTCTGCAGGGAACAGCCTTCAGCGGGCGGCCAGAAATGCTCCAAGTACGGCCCGGGACCGCCGAAGTTAACGTTCAGCTGCGAGGGGATTCGCACTTCCAGGTACGCGGTGTCTAGCCACCATTCCTCCAGCTGAGGGAGAGCACAGGCACCGTTATAGCTCGCGCTTTAAGAAGCAGGGAGCAGTGAAGGTCGCTTCAGCCACACACCCAGTTCCTCTTAGCTTTGGCGCGCTGCAGCAGTTTCTGGTGCAGCTCCTGGCCGACGCCTTCCCTGAACCTCCTCACGATCTCCACGGTAGCTTTGAACTCGGCTTCCGACGCAAACGGACGCACTGCAAGTAGAAATTAAGAGGGGAAAGAGTGAAAGCACAACTAAAAAGGCAAAATATTTGCTTTTTATGCACGTCGTCTGCTTTCAGAGGCTTGTGTTGAACATCTGAGTTTGTATTCGGCCAGCTGAGGAGGACATAGGGAGGATCTGGTTATTTGACATTTAGAACCCTTTAGCTTTTCAAACAGGAAGTATATGCAGGATTGTGAGTCCACACATTAACCTGCTGATAAAATAGAAAGGATTCCTAAATCAATGTTTGCTTCTGTGCCTTTTTTTGTCTCTTTTTGTGTCTCTGCTCCGTCTTCTCTAACCTCCAGTCAGTCGAGGCAGATGACCGTTCACACTGAGCCTGGTTCTGCTGGAGGTTTCTTCCTGTTAATGGGGAGTTTTCCTCTCCACTGTCGCTTCATGCATGCTCAGTATGAAGGATTGCTGCAAAGCCATCAATAATGCAGACAATTGTCCCTGTGGCTCTTCACTGTTTCAGGAGGAGTGAATGCTGCTTGTAGAGACATGATGCAATCTGCTGGGTTTCCTCAGATAGGAAACTTTTTGACCAATCTGTATGATTGGATTGAATTTGACTTTGTAAAATGCCTTGAGATGACTTGTTGTGAACTGACAGTATATAAATAAAATTGAATGGAATTGAATTGAAATAAGGGGTTTGCTAATTCACCATGTGGTTCAGAGAAAACTGGCAGCAGAAATGTTTGAGCCTTTGCCACAGAGGCAGCGCAGAATGTTAAATGTGATCAAATATGTTTTATTTAAATTAATTATTGGATCGTTTGATACATTTTTTATTACATTGTATCACCAGCGCTGTCACTGATCTTGACGTACATACTCGTTTACTTGGTTTTCATGTTGCGTAATGTTATCACAGCCTGCACAATGACTTTGCATTTATTGCCCTGCAGCATCCGTTTATCCTCAGTGTGATTCTACAGCCATAATGAGCTCAGGTTGCATATTGTAATTCATGTAAACACATTTACTAACGCATAGCTTTCCGAATGTGGTCATCAAGATACATAGTAGCTGTGGTCATAAAGCACAGTCAAAGCAAGAACTTTTAAGGCCTATATAAGTTTTAGATTTTAGAATCAAGCTGCAGTGGCAGCAAGCTACTATAATCAAGCGTAGGACTGTAAGTTATCAAGGAAAGCATGTAGTTATGGTACTATTCCTGCATACTGACATGACAATAGCACTTATGATTAATCCACGCTTGCAAAACTCTCTTCTTTCTTTTCTATCATTGCAAAGACCCCACCGTTTTCTGAGTTTCAGCTTCTCAGCCACCAAAGATGTACGCCTGACGTGGGCGTCAAGAGCAGCCGGGGTCAAAGCTACTGATGATGTGTATGTTTTGTTTTTTTTAATGCACGGCACTGGAAATCCAATATCCTCGCAAACGTTGCATCCAGGCAGTTCACTGAAGTTGCCATATTGCAAACAATGTGACGAAGGTTGACGTTTGCAATAATGCGCAGCTCTAAAATTCCACCATATGCATTATTCTCTTGCCTGATCGGACACATGTTGCGCTCCGATGGAGTAACCTGGTTCTGCGCAGCCGTTCCTACCTGCGTCCAGGTACTTAGAAAGGCTGCCCTCTAGGGACGGTACAGGCAGGGCAGGCAGGCTGTTCTGGTACTGGAAGGTCCGCTCAGGCAGAGTATCTGCTAATCGACTGGCCATTTCTTCTCTCTGTAACACAAAAAAACCACGCACTGTCACAAAGATGCAGCTGATCTTCCTTTTTTTCTCCCCCTGCTATAGTGTAACTAGATGAATAGCACTGACTCCCAATCATCAGCAGCTTGGAGAGCAAACAGCTCAGACCTTTATTGTCTGTACAGATGTTTGACCAAGGGACGTAAGCTTCGGTGCATCAATGGGGATAATCTTGTAATTTCTTTATTCTCTGTTGGATCCCAGACCTCTACCTCTATTTTATATGTTACAGTTCCTGGAAATAAGCTATTAGAATCAATAAAAATTGCCACGTCGGGCATCAGTACTGGCAGGGAAAAGCCTGATCGGTGCATCTCTGTCCATTCATCAGGAAACCACTTCTTAAAGTGACACAATATTGCACTTTTCTGCAACCAGCAAAGCTAGGTCTGAATAAACCAGCTCCTCAGATCAGCTGTTCCAACTTATTGCACATTTAACAAGCATTACATATACCCTGATAATGTTGCAGAGTCATATAAAGGATGCAACAGCAAATGAACAAGTCCGTTTGGGATAGACTTTATGCATTTAGACATTATACAAAGAGTTATAACGGGATAAATCATGTCCTCTGTTTACCCTGCTTTTACTTAATTCTACGGGGGAACGTGTATTCTGATCCAGGTTATATCCATTTAGCCTCTATGTGCAGGAATAAAGGCACCGATACTCCGGTTATTTCCCTTGTTATTAAAGGAAAACAAAACACAACCGAGGAGCCTGAGTCCTGCTGCTAATGCTACCTTACAGCGCAGCTAGCTCAGTTAGCAAAGATAAACGTGAACAGAAAACTTACTGCTAGCTCAGCTTCTCTGGAAAATGTGCTGACTTTGTGTTACAGCATAAATATCGTGGGTTTGGGTCCTTTGGCCGGCTGGCTGGCTGGGTGAGCGAGGGAGGCTCGCTGTGTTGTTGCCCGCAGCTGCTGCCGCAGGACCGGACAGCGTTCACCTTTACCCCACTCAGCCTGCTGAGTCCCTGCCAAATGCGCCTGATGCGCCTGCGCGGCTGAGCCGACTCTGTGGGCCGGCTCTCTGAAAGGAACGACAAGAACTGCTTAGCCCACGCTGAATGACACAGTAGATTTTTGGTGCTGATTAATTGTGTTTAAAGGCAAGGCCATGAATAAGGGTGCATTGTATATCTCTTTTAACATTTTTTCCCCTATCTAATTTAATGTATATTGTCTATTTTGAAGCACTTCTTCTATATTTACAAGTAGGCTAAATATACACTGTAAAAGCATTAAATCAATCACGAAAAGTACAATTAGATCACTTGAAAACTATGTTGTTGCATACACATAATAGATCAAAGTGAATATAAAAATTCTGGGATTTAATTAAACATATTTTACATGTACCATAAATATTCGAAATATCACATTTATGCGATTAATAACAAAGTTATTATTATTGGCAGTAGAGGTAGTCATAATGATAGTTGGAATATGTTTGATTGAATTTTTGAAAATGTCTATATGACTGGTTTAATAGCACATCAGATATAAATTAAATCTGTTTGTCTTGTTGCACTGCCTTTAGAAACCTTTTTTGTGAATTGATGCTATAAAAAAACAAGCAAGCATGTAGATAGACAGTTTCCACTACAGTTGCAGGAGAACCATATTGGTATCAAGGTTGTCACATTGCTTCAGGTTCAAGGGCTGTTAAATATATATATATATATATATATATATATATATATATATATATATATATATATATTGTATCCAAACATTTGCATTAAAAATATGTAGTGACTTTAATAATACAATCATTGTTCATGTACAGATATGCAAACATTGTCAGTAAATTGAAATTTGGATTAATTATGAAACCGGTACAAAGTTAAGAGTTGTGTGAGAGCAGTTTGACAGTTTGGTAAATTGATCCTAATGAGTTGAATCCCAAAAATGAACCGGAACTCCCACCACCATTGACTACTGAAGTTTGAGCCCATTGCGGCGCATGCGCTTGGTTTGACCCAAGGACTTTACACTTTGATACTTTTGGGTTTGACCTACTTTTTATCAGTTACATATGAGAAACGTGTACAAATTTCAAAATGAGTGCCAGTTGTATTTGAAAAGAATGCAACAACAGAGATTTTGGAACAGCTACAAAATAGCAAAATGGTTGTTAAGCCAGTAGGTCATGTCAGTGTGCCCTTGTTTTCTTTTCCCCATTATTTGCATGCTTCAACCAGCAGTAGTTGAGGTCTCCAGTGCATTTGGTAGCAATGATCTCTGCAGATGGTTTAACTCAATCGGCCCAGGAAGTTTAGTTTAATCTATTTCTAAAAGGTTTTTAGTTTTAGACGTAACAAAAAGGGGGGAATTGTTTATTGGTTGTATTCCACTTTTTTGCTTTTACACGACTTGTAAATGTTCACTGAATAATATGCAAAAGAGTATTCTGAATTTTTGCCAATACTTTTATTAGATACTAATTATTCCCCTGTCAAAGCATTCATTTCTGACCACTCAATAAACCTTTACTGTTTTTCCTTCTCTATTCTGATTTTACAGTAAAAGCTGAGAAACATTTATCGGACATGCATGTCAGCTAGATCCCCTATAAAAAGGCTAATCTCAGCGCAGTTCAGCAGCTGCTCTTTTTCCATATAAACACAGTATTTTATTTATCAAACAGCTCCTCCTATCATGTTAGTGTATGCAAATGTTTGGTGCCTTTTATATAATAATATTCAAATAATTTACACACAGCCCCAGTGGAAAAACAACAACACATATTCACAGAAAGGAGCAAAAAGAAGTTTAATTTCCATATATGTTCACATTAAATAGGGTTTTATCTGCTTTGTTTTAATCCATGTTACAAATCAGTCCAGTGTATCAAAGTACAATAAATCAGCAAGATTATCTGCCCTTGAAGATGCATAGTAGTTGATTATTGTATTAGTTTACGGATAAATTATATGTAAAAAAAAAAAAAAAAAAAAAAAAAAAAAACACAAACTAAGGAATAATTATGGCCTCTAAAAAACAGAAGGCATTTTGTAATTTTATTTTTTTTCTTTTAACCCAGACTTTTTAGTTTATTGCAACGTTCACAGCCCGTATTTGCTGATAATTTCCTTAGCGTGTGTAATATAGGTCGACATCGCCTCGTCCTTGGACATTCCTGAAACCGGAGGAGAGACACAAATTAGTTACAGCAAAAGCAAAACGCATCAGTCTGTTTCTCTGTAAGCAGCGGCAGCAAGTCGGATTTATACAGAACTTTCTTGACAGAAGTATTCGTACCCCTTGAACCTTTTCGCCTCTTGATCCACTGCAACCACAAAACTAAACGTCGTTTATCAGGATTTTATTCGATTGGACCAACACAAAACAGAGCAGGACATCAATCTAACCAGAGCCCATTATATATCCATAAAGTAGCGCGTAGTGGTGCAGTGGAATGCAAAAAATTTAATAAAATCCTTCAGATGAGACCAAACTGAGAGAGTCCACTCGTGTAATTTAATCTAAGTGCCATTCCAGATGTTCTGCGAAGACCCCAGATGTTTGTCAGAGGACATTAGTGAACAGATAGCATCATGACGGCCAAGGAGTGCAGCAGATAAGTCAGTAAGGAGAGAACAGGGAAGCTGCTCCGGCTCTAGAGGAGCTGCAGAGATCCACAGCTCAGGTGGGAGGTTGTGTTGCCATGATGACTATTAGTGTTGACCAAAAATCTGGCTTTTATGGAAAAGACGATAAAGCCAATGAATGAAAGAACACCGTAGCGAACGTGTGCTTTGGTTAGATGAGCCCAACACTTTTTAGCCTATATGTAGTGGAAAAGCTAGCGGTGCACATCACCCTGAACACACCATGCTCATGGTGAAACATGGTAGCGACAGCATTATGCTGCGGGGAAGATTTTTTTTTTTACACCAAGGACCTGGGAGCTGGATAAAAACAGGGAAACTTTTCCAAGTGGTAAAGGACAGGACTGCATAGACGAGCCTCTACCAGGTTACATTTTATAATGACCACAATGTGACACTTAGTATAACCAGTTGTTGCATTTACCAGAGCCTGTCAATGTGGTTTCCATCTCCTTTTTTAAAGATTCAAGGTCACAGTGACCGCATGCCTCTGTTAATTTTAAGTAGTGAGCCGCATCAGTCATTTTAAGTTTGCACACATTCCTAGCTTGTTACCTTTCCTTGATTCCCAGGCGTCCCACTTTGCTTTCCCTGTTAGGTCCAGCAGTCCCGGTCGATCTATATTCAGAGAATAAAAATCACACGAAAAGGGGAATAAGACTCAGAAGTTAAGAGAAACATTGAAAAAAAATGGGCTTATGCAGCTCGTGTAAGTGAATTAATATACCGGTGTTAACGTCTCCGACTACGGCCTGCTTGTACAGACCGTAGAGGATCAGCAGCTCGTCGTTGGTAGGCTGCGTTTTCACCTTCTTCACCTCATCGGCCACTTTCTTGAACTCTGCCTGCGGGACAACAGGCACTCAGAAAAGTAATTCAGAGCAAGACCCATAGGGAAAACAGGGCAAATACTGTTATTATGTATACATTATAAAGTCATTAGAATTGAAATTATCCGATAAGGTGCACTGAGAGGGAGTAAGGGATGCAGAAAGGCGCATGCTGCTGAGCAACAACATCCCAGGCTGCATTTGTAGTCAAGCCAGAGGGAAAAGCCTGGGAAACCGAGCGTTGCACAAGTCGGAGTTAAACAAAGGGCTTTTCATTCAAGCCTCTGGTGCTTTTGTGCCTGAATAATCTGCTTTAGAAAAGATCTGGGACATGGCAGAACAGATAATTATGGAGCCCCCATTTAAGGACAAATATAAGCCCCTCTCATGTTCCTGAAACAATTCACCCACCGAGGAACAGAGAAAACTGCATGTTACAGTAAAGTGTTCTTGCAGTAAATGCAGCTGACTGCAGCATCAGGACCACAGAACCAGAAGAAGAGCCGATCGTAGACATTGTTACCCTCGCACCGAGCTATCGCTGTACAAAAAAACAAAAAACAGAAAACGCACGACCCTGAACGCAGCAGCTGAACGGCCTTCGACCGCAGCAGCACGGCGGTGGGGCGCACCTCACACAAAAACCCAGAGGCAAGCAGAAAAGGAGCGGACTTTACCTCGACGGACATGTTGGTTGGTGCAGGCACGCAGCGGGGCTGGAGGGCTTGGGTCCGTCACTTTGTGAGCAGCAGCTGTAATTGCGACACAGCAGAGCGATGCGATATATTTTATGAGCCGGAGAGAGACAGCAGCGGCCTGCTGAGGAGGAGGGAGCAGGAGGGAGCAGGAGGGAGCAGGGGGCTGCAAAGAGGAGCGCTGATTGGCTGCCAGACACCGCCACACATATGCAGACTCATCCGCAAGGAAACCGGACCCCCAAAACCGGGCTATACTGTACTGTATTCGCCAATGCTATTTATAATAATTAAAATTAAGCAGTTTCCCGTGCAATTTCGTCCGTTCATTAATAACTGTATCAGCCATATAACAAGGAAGTATCCACCATGTAAGCTTTAACCCGCTCACCTTTAACCAGCCATAAAGATAAACTGCCCTTTTAATCAGTTTTTGCGTTACCCTATTAAATGTGATTGTCCAAGGGGTGCCCGCAGGAAAAAAAAAAAAAGTTATTACAATTTCTGTAGTTTTAATAGGCTGCTGTCATATTTAGGTGGGGAGGGTGGGCATGGACCAGTAGCGAATGGCGGCCATTTAAAAGGAACAGGAAGACAAATAACTGACAGAAGTGTAATGAAAACAATGCAATACAATAAAATAAAATCAATAAACAGTGTGCTGTTAAGGGTATCCTTCGTAAGTTTAATCATTTCGATCAGTAGTTCCCAAAGCAGTTAGGACACATGTAAACAGCAAAAATAATAATTATAACAGTAAGCTTACATGGTGTAAAATCTTACAAATCAATCTACTTTATAAACAGATGAAAACGATATATCATCTGCTGATGATATATATATATATGAACTTAGGTGTAGTAGTGTATAAAACCTAGACAACATAAAAGGGTTTTAAACGTCATGGTGTCTGCTTTCCATCATGGTTGGCTGGAGTCGTGTGTCCTGCTGCCTCCTCGACGCTAGAGGGCGCTGTTCCTGAGGGTAAACTTTTATATTCAGGCAAGATGGCGGCGCCCTGTGATCCCCGTGCTGGACTGAAGACGCGAAAACAGCATTAAATGAAAGATAAAATAAGTTTCGGCCTCAAGTAAATGCAGGTATGATTAAAAGAATAAAAATGCTTTGTGTTTTTTTATTGTGAACATGTTTAAATGGAGGGAGCCGAGCAGAGTTTACAACATATCTGCATCTAAAAGGAACCTTAGTTATATATTTGTGGACAAAACCTATAATAGTGACATTTTCAAAGGGTATTCTTGTCAATTATTCACAAAAAAATGTATACAGTGCCACACAGGACCAATATAAAATGTCTCTTAATTCAGAATTGTTGGGTTTAGGGTCCATAACTCAACAATTGTAATTAAAAATAACTTATGGTCTACGCAATTATGCAGAATATATTCATGATCTGCAGTTTGATTTGTGTAAATAAAAACATGAGACTATTCAGCTTTCTTTAAGCAGATGTCTGGTTGGTTGAAGCCTGCAGTAATGAAAGAAAAAAGGAAATGAGGCAATAATAAGAAACAAAGTCTTCTCAGGTCTACAAAAAATTATTTCATTTTTAAATAACAAAGTGGATATTATATTCTGCTTTGTTGTGGTCCAGACGTGGTGTTCAAATTCACAACAGCAGACTCCTTAAGACTTTTAAGGACTTTATATGGATGTTTTGTTGTTTTTGTTCTGCTGCACCATATAAAAAGAAAGTACTTTAATCAAAGACTTGTTATAAAACATCTTTATTTTTGTCCTGGTATAATTGGATGGTGCAATGTTCAGTTTCATTAAAATAGGAACATCCCAGTGAGGCTGGGTTTGAGTTGCATGCAGTGGCACAGAGAAGATTTTACAGGTTGAGGAAAGCGTGGATTCATTTAATTCGAAGCAAATCAGTGGTGGTTGATCTAGGATGGGCAACTCTCACAGAAGTAGAAGAATGAGAGGGGGGGGGGGGATTCCTCAAACAAGAAATAAGAGACTGCCTCAAAGACACTACACAAAGATTGTAGTAACGACAGTTGTACTTAATAGGTTGTTTTCTCTGGTTTTGTGTTTCAGATGAGCCATGGCAGCTGCAGCAAAACCATCTAAAAAAGAGCTCAAAAAGCAAATTCAAAGTAAGACCTCCTTCACATCACCCTTCAGTGTGAAATGGAGCCCACTTCCACAAAAAGACATGGATTTCATCCTGACAACTTTAAAAGACAAAATAATTGCCACGGGTCTGGAGAAGAAAGAGGCGAAAGTGCCTCGCCAGTGGAGGAAAAAGAAAGGGAATAAACCAGATGCTTCTGGAGAACCTGCTCCTCAGGTGAGTCAGGAAGATCAGGGGCCTGATCCCACTAGAAACGGATGGACAGACGCGGCAGCCCGACGGCAGCTGGCCATCGGCATCAACGAGGTCACAAAGGGGCTGGAGAGGAACCAGCTCGAGCTGCTGCTTGTTTGTAAGACCGTCAGACCGCAGCACATGACGAACCACCTGATCGCTCTGAGCGCAACGAGAGGCGTGCCGGCCTGCCAGGTGCCCCGCCTGAGCGAGAGCGTGGCGGAGCACCTGGGGCTCAAAAGCGTCCTTGCTCTGGGCTTTAGACGGTGTTCTTCCACAGAAAAGGAGATGTTCAGAGACACGGTTGATGCCATTAAACCCAGAGTACCTTCACTGGACGTTGACTGGCTAAACAGTGAAGCAGCTAGAGAGACATCTGAGCTCATGGCCGACCCAGAAGAGGTGGAGGAGGAGCGAGAGGAGGAAATGGAAGAGGAGAAAGAGGAGGCGAGTGGGAAGAGAGCACAAAAACGGAAACTGGAGATTGAATCTGAGATCACGGAGTCGCCCTTAGCGTGCAGTCTACAGCCTCTGAAAGTAAAGAGGATCGTTCCAAATCCTGCTAAGAAAAGAAAAACAAAACCGAAGAAACAGACGGGCAAATAAGACGTTATGCATCCCAGTGGATCCCACCATTTTCTTTCTTTTTAACTGTTTTGTTTGCATATTGTTATTTTTTTTTTTGCAAATTTTTGGAACATTGACAGTCATCAAAACAACTTAACCAATCCCGGTAAACATGAAGCGTCCCTTTAAATGTACTGACCCTTCACCATTTTGTGATAAAACACAAAAATACATAAAATAGTTTTTAGTTACAGCTGTACCGTTTCTTTTTCACAACACTTGTTTATAACACTTAAAAGTTGTTCTGTTGCCTGATCTAATAAAAAAAATAGTTGCGTTTAAGCTAACAGCAGCTGCATTGTGTTCCTTTCATTGTAAAAAGTCTGTTATAGTAACGCATGAGTTGGAAGTGTGTGTAATCTTGTTTGCAAAGTTGCTCATTTCCTTAGATGCATCTCATGAACTGAAACAATGTGGTTAAAAATTAAAATAATGTACAAGCAAGTATATTTTCATTTATTTTACCGTACTTTTTTAATAGGTTGCATATAATCTTTCCTAAGGATTCTTTTACAGCTTAATTTTACAGGTAATATCCAGATGTTTCTATAAAAACTATCAAACTTGCTCTATATTCAATGTCACATTTTAGAACCAGGTTTTATATTGGTTCTAATTTGTAAACTGTACTTTAAGATATAATCTAAACTGCCTGAAACATGCTCCCACCTGCCCATGCTTCTGATGACATCACACGAGGCGACTGATCAGGAGTTCTGAGTACATCCATTTGTCCTGTAAAGGTGTTTACTTGAGCTTCAGCCACATGTGAGAACGCTGCATGAAGTTGAGGGAAGTTTAGCGATAATAAAACACATGGAAGCTGTTTTAGGTGCAGAGCGGACTTCAATGGCCAGGTTTGATGATCAAAAATGATTCCTGTAGGAATGCTGCATCCGCCGCTAGTCCAACAGAAGGCAATCGGCACACGGACCTGGCGTAATGAAGCTGGTCCTGATGGGTTTTAACCACAGGCAGAGCCTCTTAGCAGTCACTAGAAGGGGCATCTAGCTCCCGTCCTGTTCTGGTGGCCTGAAACTTCTACATTTGTCCCTGGTTCTACACACCTGAGTGAAATGGCCACGTTGCCCCACCTAGATGCAGTCCAGTTCTGCCATTTAACTCATTTTGTTTGGGTGTGTTGAAGCAGAGACTCGTCAAAAAGTTACAGGACACCGGCCCTCGGGTACCGGAGTTTGACGCCTGTGAATTAGAGGAATACCAGCAGAATAACGCAGTGACTCATTTTAGAGGTGGAGAATATTCACACGAGGTTGGGATGAAAGAATTCAAACAGGAACTTGACAGATTTGTACTAGGTTCATTCCTAAAGCTCGTCATTGTCGCCGTTAGCTTCAGCCTCTCTATCCTCAGCGGCGTCCATCATGGCTTGGTGGTCATCAAACTCTGGCTCAAACCCGAAATGAACACCTTGCAGCTCAAATGCAACTTGCAAGCATCAAGATGGGTTGAAGTCTGCCAAAAGTTGCTTGTCAGCCTGTACTTAATACTACCGCCAGCTGATAGGCTTCGTTTACCTTTTGTGACGTCATCAACAAAAATACACGCTCTATAAGTATTTGGCAGTTTTGTTACTCGGTGTGCTTTAAAAACTTTTGGGAAATTCTGCAGCGGGAATCCAAACTTCATCACCCAGCGGTGTTTTTATTGTCAGTTTTCATTTTTTAGAGGAAGAAAACACGTCACAGGAGAACATCTTTAAAAAGCAAAACCTCAGCCGCGTTCCTTTTTAAACTTTTGAGTTTATTCAATCAAATATCCATGCTGGTATAGCTGATGTGTTGTAACAGACTGGTATTTGCACTGGGTTTATGCCTAAATGATGCTGGTACAGGTTCTTCATCTTTATCACAGTTTACAATGGTTCTAAAGAAAAACGTTCTTCCGTTTGACTGGATGTTATTTCAAGCATACACTAGTCGGCCCACCTTCCAGATCTCATAAAGAAAATCTTGAAAACGAGGCGCGCGTTTCAGCCGCTGAAGTTTTTGTGGCCGTAAAAACAAAGCAAAAAAAACATGGATGCTAGAGTCAACATGGAAGCAGAACTGACATGCTCAAAAAGGTCATCTGAGGCGCTGCAGGCGACGCGAGGCAACTCGTTTTCAGAGTTATAAACCAATGATGGTAGCATCTTTTAGTGAATCTAACTCATTCTTAAGTCCCAGAGCTTTTACTGACCAACGCTTTTGTCCCGTTCCGGACGATCTTTTTGGAATGCGAGAAAAACACAAATACAAAAAGAGCATTTCAAAATAAAAAAAAAAAACAAAAACAAAACGGATACAGCCTTTTTAGGTCATTGCAGAGCCACAAACATTAAATCACCAAAAAAGATTGTAAAACAATTATGTTCTGATAAAACAGACTCCACCTTAGAACAAGTGGTTGGTCAAAACTTTTGCTCGTTGAAAGCACACAAAACCGCTAAATACCCTCAGAGTAAAGTGAGAGTTGATGCTTTACATTAACAAATATCACAACTTTTACACATTTAGCTGCACATCACACTAAAACAGAATGACCTGCTATATTTTTTTTATGCCTCAACAAAAAAAAAAAGAGGAAAAATTCAGACAGTCAAGACAAATGTGATGACCTTACAGAAACTTGGTGATGTAAATGTTTCCTCCAACCTCTCCTGTTTTTATTAAACCGTAATTAACAACCCCAGTTCAGATGATCTTATTGTTCGGCATATTATATATATATATATATATATATATATATATATATATATATATATATATATATATATATATATATATATATATATATATATATATATATATATATATATAGTAGCTTCTTTGCACCAGTGGGAATTTCTGCCCAATTTTCTGCAAGCGGTAATGACAAAATTAAACAGACTTTTCCCTTTTGAGACCAATAAGCCATATTTAGGTTAATAAATTATCTCCACACAAGTTTACTTTATACAAAATGCCAACCCGAGTCAAATATGCTGCCTATTACCACTGCTGCTAAGTGGAGAGTGTACCAAAAAAACAACAAACCTGAATGAGGGCAACAGTAAATGCTAACACATGTATGGGTTGAATGTCAAATTACAAAACAAAAAGTGACTTCGTAACATAAAAACAGCCCCGCCCCCATTTGTCAAAAGCAAACAGATCGTTCATAAGAGAGCCATATGACTTGTTTGTAAAATTGTGCTTCGTCGATGCGGTACATTCTTGATTAAAAACCCACTTCTACGTAACCCAACGGGAAGAATGTCTTAGATCAGCCCTCGCAAACCTGCAACCCAAACTACAGGAATACATGTGGTTTTCTTTGTAATGTAAACTACATCTTACAGTTTTTGTGTTGTTTAGTGTGAGACTTCCTTTATTACGGAATTTTTTTTTCTTTTTATTACTGAAGAAAACGTGTTTCAGTACGAGTTAGAAACACCTTTTTAGTTCCTAATCCTACGTAGGCCTAGAACAGCCAGCAGAGACACACGACTGACCACAGTGACATGGAAACAGAGGGAAAACGATACATGGAGCAGCGGCACGACTGCGGACCGCAGAGGATAAACAGAACGGAGAAAAGGTAAATGCCTCGGTCGTCATTTACATAGGTACATGAAAATGTATTTCATACCAGCCCCTGGTAACAATGTCTGTAGAGAATGAAGAAATGGAAACAAAATTCACAACGTCAAGGCGTCCCCTGGAACGTCCGACCGTTGTGTTCTGGGAGCGGGAGCGCGTGTCAACGGCGTTGTACTGCGAGGATATCTCAGGCATAGCATGACTTCACATTCAGGATGATGATTGAAGAGTTTTCAACCCCGGGTGGACGGCAACGGTTCTTAATGATGCCACCCCTTTGGTCACGGGGTTGGCTGACTTGTAGTTTTCACTGTTAAGCTCGGGGGCGACCCGTGGGGTCCGAGTGAGGAGCATCCGGAGGCCGAAGTTATCCGGCGCCCGCTTGAGGAGCAGCTGTGAGGCCAGCTGCTACTGAAGGACGAGGCCAACCTGAGACGCAAGAATCGGCAGATTATTAGAGGAGCTCTGACACGTCTGTCCTGTTACGGATCATCTGACAGACACACCTGATGTCGTCACACGCCTTTAAAACGGGAAGAAAAATATGTGACGTGTATAAATATGAACACCTAATTATGTAGCCTTAAAACAACACAAGTTGAGCTGTTTACAGAGCTGCCATGTATCATCCGTGTGAAATCGCTCATAATAATAATAATAATAATAATAATAATAATAATAATAATAATAAGTATACATTTTTCTGTGAATCCAAGTTAGATATTTCCACAGACTGTCAGACATATGAAGGAAGGAGAGATATAATAACATAAGGACAGACGAATAAAAAGAAATGGGACACAAGGAAGAAAGGAAGGACAGAAATGAGGAGGAGGAAGGGAGGAAGATGCGAGGGAAGGTAAGACAAATAGGGGAAAAAAGACAATAAATGAAAGAAACAATAAGAACACACTGCAAAAACTGATCTAAAAATAAGTCATATGTTCTTAAAGTTAGTGTATTTATCCTTGATTTCAGCAGGTAAATGACATTATCTGCCAATAGAATGAGTATTTTGACCCCTGAAATAAGATAATTAGACATCTTGCACCTGAAATAAGATGATAAAGATGAGTTGTTCCTATTTTAAGTGCAAAAATCTTATTCCACTGGCAGATAATCCTATTTACCTGCTCAAATCAAGGACAAATACACTAAATTTATAAACATTTTACTTATTTTAGTTCTGTTTTTGCAGTGCAGAAAGTACATAGGACACCAGGAAACAAAAAGGAAAAGACAGAAAGGAAGGGAGATAGGAAACTGTGAAAAAAAGGACAGGAATGAAAGGTCACAACATTTAGACAACGGGACAGACAATAAATCCTGGAAATACTATTATTTTTTCATATTCTCCTCATTGGTTCTTCCACACTGATCTCAATCCAGAAAACACTGAAATTAAATTTTATACTTTTCAAGCCTGCTTAAGAACCCTAAAAAATGCTGCGCTAAAAGCGACACCGAAACCTTTTCTCAAAAACATATATTTGAAAAAAAAAAATCCCAGATTTTAAATTAAACAATTCAACTATTAGACACAGTTCACTTAAGCTTTCAAATAGATTGGTGCAAGACGGAGCAGCATCAGAAAAAACTAAACAGTTCTTCTGTAACCTCAGTTTGCCTTCAGGACACCCTGAGGCCGTTTCAGGCTTCTGAACGATAACACGCGATAGGAGCTGAAGGTACAACTCTGCTGACCTTATCAGTGTCCATAGGGGGACATTTCCAATTGTAGAGGTAATACTGCAGGTTTCCGTCTCCTATGCCGAACTTCAGCTTCTCCAGAAACAGCTTATTCTCCATCAGATCCAAGGCGTTGAAAACGTCAAAACCTTTCTGTCGAGCACACAACAAACACTGGGATGAATCACACGGCAGCGACAAAACAATGTCCAGGTCACCTTGGTAGCTTCCTACCTTTACTGATAAACATACACTTTAAAAAAAAAAAAGGCACCTTTTTTCCCCTCACTGTCGTTAAATCAGACAAAAATTTTTCCTATTTTTATTATCTTCTTTAAGTTCAGAAGTAGAATAGAAATTCATTGTTCCACACAAGGAAAAGGTTTAGCAGCTCTCGTTTGGCAGTGTGAATATCAAAACACACATATAGGGTAGCAGCAGTCAAAACATTTATTACATTTCTGTCCATAAGGCTTCTACTGGTGATTGATATGATCCAGCAATGATTTCGGCTGTTCTCCTGAGAGCAGCAGAACCACACATCGCAGCAGCACTCCACTACCCTCGCTATCACTGACCTGTAGAAGTTTGCGAGCAGCTGGTGAGGAAGTGAAACGCACTTTAACTTCCTGAGGAAATAAAGTCTTTGTTGGGGTTTCCCCACCTGGTATGAAATATCTGCTCCAGGTGAGATCAGCAGAGATGTGCGATCCCAGGAACTTGTAGCTCTTAACTCTCTCAACCTCCTGGCTGTGTATCGAGAAGGGAGTGTGTGTGGTACGCCTAGATTTCTTAGAGTCTATAATAGCTTTGACGTTAAGATGTAGAAGTTCAAGTTATTCTTTCAGCACTACCAGGTCAAGTGCTGGACCTCCTCTCTGTCGGCCAACTCATTCTTATCAGACATCAGACCTACAACAGTGGTGTTGTTAGCAAACTTGATTATGGTGTTGGTGGAGTGAACGGGGGAGCAGTTATGAGCGAGTCTTGAATAGCTAACGGGGCTGAGGACACACCCCCTGGGGTGTCCCTGTGTCCAGGGTTAGGGTTGCTGACGTTTTCTTACCCGTTCGGACAGTCTGTGGTCTGTTCCTGAGGAAATTTAGAATCGTCCTGCAGAGAACTTCACAACATTTGGTGACGAATGGAGTGAAAGCAACTGGGTGATTTTGTACTCGGACTTTAGGCATGTGGGAACATCAGAGTGAAAGAGGGACAGGTGAAAAACGGTGGTGAATACAGCTTCTAGCTGGGATGTGCAGTTTCTGAGGATTGTTGGGTAAGAATCTCATTCCAGTCTTGGCTTATGGCTCCATATAATTGTATGATTGTATTAATTTGTGTCGCACAGCAGCTTACAGCCGTGGTCGTCTTTGTTTTGTCTTAGAGAGGGGGGGCTCCGAAAAGTCGGCCCATGAAGGCCATTGCTGGAAAGTAAGATGGGTAAAGGGCCGTTATTTTCTTGTTTTCGTTAAAACAGACCAGACCCTGTCTGGGAAACATTTCCTATACTGCAACCTTCTTCTCATTCCAGGGTTCCCACACCTTGGTGAACATCAAATTCAAGGACCTTTCAAGGACTTTCCAGGACCAATTTCCTCAAATTCAAGGACCACACGTGGCGGCATTTACCTACTGTGACCGCTGAATAGGTTATCATATTTTAATACAATGCAAATTTAATAAAAGACTAAACGGCATAGAAGTTGTTGGGTCAGAAGCAATGCAAGAAAGTGGATATAATTTATAGCCTACATTGATATTGATCATATTCATAGCCTACATTTATATCCACAGTATATGGCTATGCCATACTACATTACATATAAGATGTACATTAGCCTACCGTTTCATGGAATTTTATGGAAAAAAGTGCAGCATTTAGATGTTCAGAATTATATCAATTTGTTTCACTTACTTTCATCTTTGATTAAGCTAGTTTTTGACTTTGACTCTTAAAAGTCGCCGAGTTGGCAACACTGCGTGAATGTAACCTATTGGACGCACGTAGGCCTAAACCGTAGCCTACCAACTAACGAAGAAAATTAAAAGTCTGCGGAATCAACATAATTTTAAAAGATCGTGTGGTAGTAAAATAATGACACATGAGTCGTCATCCGTGTGAGCTTTCAACCCCACAAAAAAATTCAAGGACTTTCATGGACAAGGTGTTTTTTTGGCTGTTTTCAAGAACTTTCAAGGACCTTGAATTTATTTTTTCAGATTCACAAACTTTCAGTGATTTCAAGGACCCGTGGGAACCCTGTCATTCTTATGAGAATTCAGTAAATACTGACTTTGGTGATTTCACCCAGCTCTCTTTCTTGATTTTCTCTTTTTTTCCACAACAGGATGCTTCCGCTGCTGTAATCTGGACCAACAGCCTTCCTCGTGTTGACTCCCCGCAGGGCGGATCCGACCTGGTGTTGGGTCAGCTGTAACGGCTCCTCCTCTGTCTCCACTAGTTGAGTGTGGGCCGCTGTGCCGCCACGGCCGAATCAAAAAAAATAAGTGGGTCAGAGCGTCCAGAAGGGTTCTGTCTGTGGTGCTGGTGTCACTAATACTGTCTAAGATTGAACCCCCTGCCACAGCCTCTTGGTGTTGATACAGGAAAGGTGTTCTTCTTAGCGCTGCTTGTTACCTGCATTTGCCTTTAAAGCTGTAGTTGATAATTCCGTTCGTTTCATTTTAAAACGGAAATACCGGCAGAAATGTCATCTTGGTGACCGTTTCATCCTCATAAGATGGTCAATAACACCAGTTACTGTCGGGAGGAGTGGGCCAAAATTCAAGCAAACTATTGTGAAAATAACGTGGAAGGGTTTAAAAGACAATACCAAGTACAAGAGAAAATGTAAGTAAAAAGAAAACTATTATCAAAAACTATCTTTCATTATTCTGCCATTTAGCAAAAAGAAATAATCTGGTAATCGTCCCTGAACTGAAATACAAACATTTCAATCAGATTTAATGTCGGACAGTGAGGAAAACTATGGGTTTTTATATAATGATCTTGGGGTTTTCAGTAGAAAGTCAGACGTTACCAGTTTTGCCAGGATTAGTGCATCATTCACTAAGTCCAGTAGCGGGGTTTGCGTGTGAACACTGTAGAATGAGTAAGCTGCCTTCAGGGTCCTATGTAGAGGATGGTGCATCACAGTTGAGGGCAAAGTGTAGAAACTAGTAAAGTCCGTCAGCACGCCACCTGCAGCCTGAAAAAGAGACGAGCGCGTCGGTTTAAAAGAACAACACATTAAAAAAAGAGAGCTGCTAGCTTGAGGACAGGACGCGCCTGTACAGACCTCTACAACATATGTGTCGATAATGTTGTCCTGTGGTAGGAACCAGTGAGCGACCTCTTCTTCTCCCATTGAAGGTGCGAGATGGAAACGCCTCAGGTATTTTTGTAACAGCTCAGTGACCTGGCGGAGGTCACGCCTCTCCATCGGCCGTAAGCCTCGGGTCTTGGTGCTCTGAACAAAGAAGCAAAGATCACTTTTTTTAATGCTGTTGTTCCTTTTACTGGGAGAGAGAAAATGAAGAATGTGGACCGATCGGTGCAATCCTTTACATCTGGTAGCCTGTAGAGCTTCATGGTTCTTTGCAGCGTCATGTTTCTGCTAAGGTGGGAGAATTTCACCTCCACAAGTTTCCTGGGGTTCAAAGAACGATGCCAGTACCTGAAGTAAAAGAAAAAAAAACACGTTAAAGAAAGGAGAATAGATGCCATGTCAGCATGTCTGGAGCTGAGAACTGTTCATCATACCTGCACGTAGACACGGGTTTAGGCAGCACAACCCCGGCTGTGTATACCGCCTGGAATATTCCCTCCAGGTTCACCCTCCGTGTTATCTCTCGGATCAGCACCGGAGCGACGCGCTTCGAACGCAGCTTCTTATGAACACAGAGGAAGTTGATTTCTACCATCTTCTTTATCCTGCGTCAACATGAACATTTAACGGGTTAGATCACAGCCTGGCTTGCTCCAGAACCGACAGGCTCAGTGGGCTGAGCTCACGTGTCATAGACGCGTATGTCCGCGGGGATGGCGCTGATGAATCCGACGAGCTTCTTATTCGAGGAGACTCTCACTCCACAGTGCCACTGCGGTAACCAACCAGGTGGACGGAGAGCCCTGAGGGATGACAGGGCAAAAAAAAATACAGATTTAACATACACTGAGTTGTTAAGGGAAGTAATATCCTAGTCAATTTTGGACTTTTAGAGACACATTTGAACTGTTCTTTGTTTCCGCTTGGAGCAATTACTTAACCAACAACTTCTGTGTTTTTGTTAAAAAAAGAACTTCAATTTACTGCAAATTCTCTCTAGTCCACACAGGTCCAAAAACATGCATAAAACCAGAGGTGGGGGGAGTACCCCAAAAACATTGTACTCAAGTAAAAATATCAGTGCTTCAACGTATTTTCAGTCTAGAAGTAAAAAGTTGCCATTGAGAGTTAAAATGCATTTGACAGAAAGGCCACTCAAGTATTGAGTAACTGATTATAACATCTGATTTTAATAACATTTCTCCTAATATTAGTGTGTGTGTATGAATATATTTGATCCTGTATGTATAATTTAACCTTGTGCGGATTAGGAAAATTCACGGTAAAGCAAAACTTCTGCACCCAACTCCGGTCTTTAAAATGACTCAAAGATGTACCCTGTGCCATGCTAAAAGACAGAATGGATCAAATACACTTAAAAACAGACATATTTAGGCGACGTTCATGCACACGGCGAGTCTAAGTAAACTTCTCAGCTGGCCTGTAAACAAACACAGGAGGTACTCACCACTTGAGAAAGCTTGGTGAATAATCAAATCTGAACATGTTGTCGTCGTCCTCCACGTAGTTCTCATTTAACAACGTGTACAGCTCTTTCAGCTGCGACCAGAAAGACACGTTCGTTAATAGCGTCCCTCATTCTGAGGATCCAATTAAAGCATCCTACTTACTACATCTGCATTGCTGAGATCCAAAGTGTCCCACATAAAGCCTTGAGGTAAAGAGTATGGCTCCTGTCTGATGTTTTCTTTGTCAGCTTCAATTGGACCGTGGCTTGTCACGACTTCATCTGCAAAGATAGCACGTCGTTCTCAGCGGTGAATTACTCTCGGAAAAGCACGGGAAGAGAACACATTGTATATTTTCACTTTGACTAAGCAGAAGAAATTAGCACTGCAGAACAGCTGAGAGGTTAAATCCTGATTGACTTGGTCCGACGGTGACCAGGCCGCCGCGTAACATGAGCCCTGCTACCCAGATGAGCAAGAGATGTGATGGAAACGGCTTCGTTTAATGACACACAGCAGAAAAGCTGGGATGTAAATTACAGCCGACTCCTCTACTGCAGCCCGGTACTCTGAGCAACCCAGAATGATGAAGTAAAACCCCGCTGGTTCGAAAATCAACGGCCTCCTTCAATAAATTAGGCGTTTACGGTAGAGCAACTGCCATTGATTTTATTTTTATTTCAAACTTACTTAACTTGGGGACAGGCTGGGTGTCCCAGAACTGGTATTTGTGCTTGGTTGCCTCGTCGATGCTCTTCGCTGGACCCTGGCAGGACAGCAGCTCCATGGCTCTTTGGATGTCCTGGAGCTTCTGGATGGGCAAGCCAGGGTTCTGAGAGCGTAAAAATGATACTTATGTAAACAGAGGCTTGTCCCCCCCCTCCCCAAGTCCATGATTTCATTACATTTAAACAAAATAATACAGAATATTAAGGCATCTCAAAAGAAGATAAACAATCACCTTCTTGTTTTTAGACAAAGGCTGCGAAATTTTATCAAAACACGCAACTGCAATGTTTAATATGGTAGTGATGATATTATAAGTAGCAATTACTGACATTTCTTTCTCTTCTCTTGTTTTTTTCCCCCCTCACCATGCACCATCCCCTTTCAACAAGCTAAGCATTTCAGGGTCTTTATAATCAGGTGTGGGCACTGATAAACACTTTAAAAGCCTTTAAGTGGCTTTACTCTTATTTTTCCTATAAAATGTGTGAGGCTTTATTGGTTTTGTTAACTTATTTTGTTTTTCTGGAAGCAAACTGTTCCCCGCCCATGTTTTATAGAATCAGTAGGAGTTGTGGATCCTTAGTTTTGAGTTTTGATGCTGACAAACTCATTGCTGTAGCATACAACTGTTTACCCTCATGCTGTAACCGATCTGCGGTGCCTTGCCGAAGTCTTTATACCTGGAACTTCTTCAACGTAGCACATCATTGTGAAGTGGCTAAACATTTTACAGGGGTTTCTGCATAGCTCTCCTAAAGAAGGTGTATTTATATTCAGCTTCCTTTAAGCTGAGACACCTAAATAAAGCTCTTAACACAATATGTCACGTAGTTAAAACAAAGGGCGTAAAGCAGATAGGTATCCATCATCCACTCCACAAATCACGAAAATGTCCATTTACAGCTTGGCGCAAGCAGCGTAGGGGGCCCAGCGAACATTTACAGGAATGTGCTCTAGTTAGTTAGTGATGAGGCTCAGAAGGTAGTGTAGTCGTCTTGCATTCAGAAGGTTGTGGGTTTGATTCCAGCCCCAGACAAGGCAGTCAACCCCAAGTTGCCAAGTTGTATCAGTGTATGAATGTGTGCGCATTAAGGATTGGGGTTGGGTGAATGTATCCATAGCATAAAGCACTTTGATTGGTCAGTATGACAGGAAAAGCTCTATATAAATTCAATATAACTTTATGGTCTGTGTGCAAAACGATGTGCCACCAAAAACTAAAAACAAATATGTACAGCACCCTAAAAACCCAAATGTTAAACACACTAGTGGCAGCATCATGGTGCAGAGATGCTTTTTTTCCCCCAGCCGAGACAGGACAGAGAAAGCTGGGCTCAGTCTGAATACCCTAAGAGAGCAAGGACTCTAGCCTAAGCAGAAGTGCGTCAGCGGGCGCCATGATAAGTACTGTCCAAATAGTGCAGTCAGTAAGGAAGGAGGTAGGAAAAATAGCCTGTATGCTCCCTCCTGCGGCTAGTTTTGCCTAGGGACTATCGTGGCGTCCCTTAAGAACCCTTAAAGTATCCCACAATCCTTTGCATGACGTGACGTAGCAGCACAGCGCCCTCACAGAAATCAACAAAAATGTCCAAAGACAAGAGAGCGCAGACTTTGCAGTTCATTTTCAGAAGGCTGTAGGCCTTCATTTGACTCGCATCATCCATGTGCGTTTCTGTCACATAATGATATCGGAGTTAAAGGCTGTCCGAATTCTGCACAGCAGTCCCAAGCTCCTTTCCTCCCCAAGATAGAGTTCTTACTGTTGACCCTGTGAAAGGTCAAGGAACAGGAGCTAGAAGCTCTTATTAAGGGTATTTGGGTGGAGCCCTGGTCTGAGTGGATGCAAAGATGGAGATTGAACTGCTGAATACAAATACAGGGACTTCTGAATGGCTGCCCTGGATTTTATTCAGGAGCATCATAGCAAAGGATGCTGAATATAATCAATCACTACACGATTACATGATCAGACTATTTGGCATATTAGTTATAGAAACATTGGTTACAATGCATGCTTGTCCTGTAAATTCACAACCATCCCATTATACTTTGTGTTGGCATGTCAATTAAAATACCAATAAAGTACATAGACGTTTGTAATTACAATAAATGATGAGCAGGTAAAAAATGTCTTGTTTCACCTGCTTATACAGCACTTTATTGTTATTATTGCTGTTGTTGTTAAGGTGTCACAAAATAAAAATAAAGACTGGAGGTATTGAAAGTTTTGCACGTTTTAACGTGGCTTGTAAGCCAACTTTTCAGCGTGCGGTAGACCATCGCCGTCACCATACCTTGATTTCCTGAGAGTCGGAAGCAGAGTCAGATTTGGCTCCCGAGCCCGAGCTAGGCTTCTCTTTTTTCCTCTTCTGCTTCTTCTTCTTCCTCTTAGCGCCCAGCTCTCCTCCCGGACTGCTGCACGGACACGAAGACAAGCGCACACAGGACACAAATGACAACCTGGCTGCCTCTGCCGGACACACACACACATAGAAAGCTAACCTCAGCTACCAGAGCAGCCACTGACAGCTGAGCTACTCGCCGTTAGCCGACTAACGGTTTGCTCTAACGGCTGCCTGTCATGTCGCCCAGGCGAGTACGATAACAGAAACTACAGCAAAAAAAAAAAAAAAAAAACATATTAAGGAAATAAAAACAGTTTAAACAGAAGACGACATTGGGAAGAAGGAAAAACCCTTCAAACAACGGTGTGTTAGTTGCTTGGTTGTGTTTGTGTCGGCTAACATTAACTAGCTAGCTGCGCTAGCCTCACACACAGAGGCAAGGCTGCTCGGAATAAGAGCGTTTCTCTCCACCCCACCACCACCACCACCACCCGCACCCGACGGGACAGGCCACCCTCACCCCTGCAAATGCTCGTTCTCCTCCTCGTTGTCTCCGTCTATCCCGCACGTATCCTGGTCGTCCAGCTCCAGGCTCTGCTGGCTGGCCGCGGACTCACTGTCCTCCGCCATCATCAAGACGCTTAAAAAACTGCCAGCAAGCGGTTTTTTTAGACGCTCTCACTGACAGCAGGCGAGAGATGGAAAAAAAATAAAAACAAAGAACATGTTGGAGGGGAAACAGCACCCCCTGTAGGACAAGGGAGGCGACACAGGCGTTTAACGTTCACCCCCGAATGTTAGTGTGAATATATACACACAGACACACACACATCTATCTATCTATCTATATATATATATATATACACACACACACACACATATATATATATATATATATATATATACATATACATACATATATATATATATATATATACATATACATACATATATATATATATATATACATATACATACATATATATATATATATATATATATATACATACATATATATATATATATATATATATATATATATATATATATATATATATATATATATACACACACATATATTAGGGCTGAACGATTTTGGAAAATAATCTAATTGCGATTTTTTTCTTAATATTGCAATTTAATGTGATTTTTTTTCCAATTTAATTTATCATGTCTTTTTAAAATATATACAAACAACAAATCATTTTGGTTCCTCGCTGTGCAGATTAGTTGCTAAACTCAGAGCAGCAATGATTGTGTTCTGCCTACAATATATTTCAACCAAAATTGCAATTTTGACTTTTTCTCTGCGTTAACCACAAGCAACAAAAATGGAACCTAAATAAAGATGTTTGTAAACAAGGACTATTTAAAACAAGAACTTTTAATGTTTCTATTAATCAGAATATTATTCAAGAGAACAGCTTTTAGTTGATTTGGACTGTCACTAGGTTTCCACATATCTAGAGAGCCAAGCTTCAAGTCTCCAAAAGTGCACTTTAAATTCCATCATCTTATTTGAATTTCTGATGGGGGAAAAAAGTTGGAAAATTGAGAGGAGGCAGCTCAGTACCATACAGTTTTTTAAAGAAATGTTGATCAATACCACTGGAAAACTACAATAAAAGCTGTCTGTCTGGAGGCCGAATATAAAGGAGTAACGAACAAGGCGAGTATTTTTGCCTTGTTCTGTACCGCGCGCTCCGCACAATAACGATAATAGTTGACATGATGCCTTGGGGTTGTAACCTTGTTAAAGCATTTATAACCTTTGAACTTTTTCCACATCCTTTGACAACCACGAATGACACGAAAAGACAGCACAGACGAGGGTATATTTATTGAAAAAAAAAGACTGGTCCTCAATTTTCTTTTCTATATAAATAAAAAAAAAACGAAAAGTGTGCTGTGCATTTGCATTTAACTCTCTTGAATCAATATAGTAAGCACCTGCAATCACAGCTGCAGTCTGTCTCCTTTGCAACGTGGCTCATACCTAATGAGGAAGTGCCTGGACATTCGTTTTCAAGCCCTGCTACAGATTTTCTTTACTAGATTTAGGTCTGGACTTTAAAGCTTTCTTAGACATGAATATGCTTTGATCTACACCAGTTTATCATTAATCTGCTTGTATGTTGAAGGTCAGCTTCCTCCTCTGTCCAGTCTCAACTCCTTTGCAGCTTCTAACAGGTTTCCTTGACCCGTATTTAGCTTCATCCTTCTTCCCATCATCTCTGACCAGCTTCCCTGACGGCGTATTTAGCCTGATGTGTTTTCTTCCAGATGTTGCATATGTCATGCAGACCAACAAGTTAAATTTCATTCTTGTAGGCCTGTGGCAAACTACAAGTAAAAGCCTG